>NC_050185.1:13335000-13635000 GCF_008315115.2 Sander lucioperca | reverse complement strand
GTTGTTTTATCGCAGCAAAACAACTTAAGCTTGGGAAGCTGACATGGTTACTGACATTGTAGTACAAGGTATGGCAATACAAGGTTACAGGGGAAAAAAAGGGAAAATAAATTAATTTGGAGGGATCACATCCAGGAGATATATTTTAAAATGTTCAGTTTAGGAGGAACGAGACCTGGCCAACTTACGTCACATGTTAGTTTCACTGGTACACAGCATTTTAATGATTTTTGGTAGAATAATTACACACAGTATCTAATTACAAACAGTGGTTAAGAGGGACGATAGAGGGTTAGACAAGGGTTATGTGTTTTTTAGTTAATCGGTTTAAAATCGTTGTTAAGGTGCAGTTTTTCCACAAGATGTAAGGATGACAAAGAATAAATGCCAAGTAGGCTATACCCCTTCGCTTTGACACTTATTTTGAATTCCACTTCAAATCAAAATTCATAGCCAATAGAAAGCCCAATTAAAACGGATGTATACATCTGGGCAACTTGATCCTTGTCACCCTTGTCTTCTGGCACTACACCTCTCATGGGCAAAGGTTATTTAGTTGTTATTTCAAGGTTAATTAATTAATCAATTAATTTTTACCTTTATCGAGTAGCCACTCGTCAACTACCCGACCAAGTCTGTATGGGATTCTTTGTCTGGCAATAGCCAGTCGTTCATTATCATAGTGTCCTTCAAAGAATTTGGAGAGACAGATTAAAGGTTAAAGTCTGCAAGTTGAAAGATCACATGGTTAGAAACAGTGTTATAATAGCTAACAGGTTTAACAAGTTATCAATTTTAACCCAGCTGTGAGTTAAAAGAAACTTGGGCTTTACTTAGTGTTATCTAGTTATTACGAGTAACAGTGTTAATGCTAATTAGAGTCATGTTTAGGCTATTTATAATGTGCTACGCTAGTTAGAGTTATTTAGCTATTTATTAAGAAAAGCATAATCTAAAGTAAATACCAATAACAGTCAAATGTAAAATTATTTTATGTACTGTATTAAAAAAGAGGTTAATTCAGGTAAACATGAGAAAGCATTAAGAAAATCGGCCACTTCAACAAAGACAATCAGGAAAACAGTTGTTGCATTTAGACAGTGATACACATTCTGTAGTTACAGCAGCATAAAGAACAGCAGTATAAAGGGCCAAAGTCTCACCCCACTTTTGTTCCACAATGTATTTTTATAATATACTGCGTGATACATATACATTATGTTTTACTGCAGCTCCCATAAGATATTGACAGCATGTCTATATAAAAAAAATACTCATGGGAGCTGTGGAATTCTAAAGAAAAAAATGTTTTCATACAATATTTTTAGACTTTATTAACAAGTCCAGTAGGGGATAAACATTTAGCTCTAACACCAATAACTCATTTTTGAGAAAGATCTATGAATTCAATTTATTTATGCAAAACTACATTGTGGAATCAGGGCTAATAGGACCGAAGCTGCTCTCAAGTGGGACAGGACTTCAGCTCTCTATTTAACACATGCAAAACAGAAGAGTAATTAATGGAATGAAAAATACTACAGGAAATATACTGTTTGACACAAACTTTGACAGTATGAATTGCCCAGTTAATAAGGGCCATAAATACTTTTCATTCAGTATTATACTGATCTAGCACTGAAGAGCTTCTGTTGATCATTAGCCACATGGTCCTCACTTTATTCGTAAATTCTGGTTGACACTATTTATGAATTACTATTACTGTGTCGGGTGCCTTGTTTAATGTAGAGTTTAGAGTTTAGAGATTAAGAACAGGTTATCTGAAAACATGTTTAACCCACATCTTTTGAATAAAAATGTAAATAAACAGATACAAATGATTAAGGGAATACATAGCAGTTTAAAGTCAACCATGTTGTTGGACAATAAATAAATAAAGGATTAGGATTACAGCGCAACATGGAAAAGCAGGCACAGTACATGACGGTGCATGACAATTAAAGTAAAGCTAACCTAGATGATGTTTTTACTGTAAGCTTTAATATAAAGCAGATTTTAAAATAAGTGACACATTCATTGAGCCTTTGGAGAGCTGTAGGCAGTGACCTTGTGTTTTTGCTTCACACAAATGTTAGAAGATGTTGTATATTATATGTTTGATGCCCATTTAAAGCAAAAAAAAAATCAGTTACCGTATGTCTCCTTTACTCAATGCGATATACACACCCTTGTATGATTGCTGCTATGTGATTTAGTCATTTACCATTAGAAATGTTATAAAAAAACACTGATTACTGAGTGGAAGCTGACATAGAGTGTATACACAACACTCTTGGCCATCACTATTACACAATTTTATATTTATGTACAATAGTGGCAGGTGTATGTGTGCTTTGAGCACTAGCTGGAGGCAGAGGGGGGACTTGGTTTCCTACTGCTATGCCAGCTGGTGCACCTGTTCTAAATAAGGTTAATTGGTTGATTGGTTCAGAGCAGGTTAAAGCACAGCTGGTCGTGATCACATTATGTATGTGGAGTTTTTTGTTATATGTGTATATTAGGTATGAGTGTACAAAGGTTGGTGAGCTTTACACCTCTTGGACGGTAAAAATCTGTGTGTACAAGATACATTCATTTGGCTTGTTTGCCTTTGTGCCTATGCAGATCTAGTCAATATTTAATATGCAATGCCATTAATGTATTCAAATTTTCCAAAAGCTATAAGCCAGAAGAAAATGTATCAATATAATTCCAAATATGGAATTGATAATTTCATATGTTGCTTAGGACATGTATATATGTACAGTATTTTATGTAATAGCATCTAACAATTACCTGGACACCAAAGATAACATTGAAATGTAAAACTCATATACAGTATGACTTGTGCTTTTTTGGTCTAAGCCCTTTAACAGACAGAATACAGTATACATTCAGCCAAATCCATCAATCTGTTTATGTAAAACCGACATCATGGAAAGGCCATCTTGTTAGTGTACACCAGTGGAATGTAAATGGAAGCACTTTCACTACAAAATTGTTAATGTCAACAAGAATTTATCAGCTGAATTAATAGCCATATATTCACCGTTCAACCTAGACCAAAGGCTGGTAGATTGACAACAACTTATTTTAGACTTATATTGTGCTTGGAACACAGATACTGTATTACATCTTCCAGAAACATCTACAAAATGCCGCTTGGGCCACATGCGTATCCTCATGAAAAGCCAATTTTAGAGGGAAGATGCTGCTTTAATTTACTGTAAATTAAGATCTTTTCCCCATCGGCTTCATCCTTACCCACCTGTCTGCCAAACTGTCTGCAAAAAGGACAGCGGCTAATGAACATCCTTTCATTGCTAGATATACTAAGCAAAGCAGCTTGAGGCAAATGTATCAATTTCAGATTATTATATTGTTTATGCAATATGGCATGTCCAGTTATATGTGTGTGGCAACTTCATAGATAGTTTATAGAGCGATGAAATAACTAGACGGGAAAGCTGAATTAAAATGAGCCACGGGGTAAAAATCATTTTTTTGCAAACAGTACATTTCGTAAGTACTCATTCAAGGATTTATGTTTGAAAGGCAGACATGCAATCCTCTCTCGCTAATCCAGATGCTCATTTTTCTATGTATCATATAACCACACAGTTTGTCCCATCAGTCTTACCTGGTGGATAACGCTCAATGACTGGATGGTTGTCCACCTGAAGAGTGGCGTTGCCACCGCTGCGTGTGAAGCGTACTACATGGTACTTGTCATCATTTACCATGACAGCAGGCTCATCAATGGCAATGTCATCTGTCCCCACATTGAAGATGACACCAATTTTTCCTTGATCCTGCAGGTGAAAAAAAATGAATGTGACATATTAAACAAATGAAAAAACATATTTCATATCATAATTATTAAAAATGTGCAGACTAGCCAGAAACCTTGTTTAAGTGGTACAAGCGTATCTTTTGTGACATAGACAGTATGTTTAGTTCTTTCTTTAGGGTGCAGTATCGTTCTCCCTCAGCAGGCAGCTCAGGTTTCCTGATGTGGATCACTCTTGACAGAATCCTTCTGCTTCTCTTTTGGTTGACCAACTTCTCTCCCTGTCAGCCTCTCCTACCAACCTTCCTCAAAGATCAAAGCTGCTTCTCAAGCCAGCCTTTGGGTGGCACTAATAAGAAACATTGGAAACAAACTGTGTGGGGGGGTCTCTGTGCCTGTCTGGCCTTTGTACATTTGCTGCTTTGCAGTCTCTCTAAATGCCACACAAGGTCAAGGTGCTAATGTGTGGAGATATCGTGAGCAACAGCACATGGATTTGCAGCAGTAGGAGCACAACATTATACTTAAACTCTGCTATCTACAAACTGTTAGAAAGTAATAACCTTTGTAAAATACAAATAACATAAAAACCTACAATGTGGCTCGTCAGTCATTACAGTTTGACACAGAATACCCTTTGTCAGCCTGAAGGTTAGGTGCAACAGTAACAGGTTGACAAAGCAAATTACGATGTAATTCATTGGTACTCATTTAACAGGCAGTCAAGCGGTTATGCAATGAGTTGTAGAGTATGTCTCACATGCACAATAGCATGTTGTGCACATAAGTAAAACCTCATTAGTATACACAATATTAATAATATGTTACTTTCAGGCTGTGTAGCTTCCCTCACTCAGCTGTGTAGTATCAAGGGCCACGAGTCTGCATGTTTTTATTTAAACAACCTCTCCTCTCACAGCTGCACTATATCACACCTTCAACCAGAAAGAGGAGAGAAAGTAAACAGTAAAATTGGCTGGTATAGTGTTTTATTGAAATGAAATCCTGCAGACTGCTGGTCCTGCATGGCACCCGGTGTACACAATATTTACTGGCCCTATAGACATAAATATTTACCACAGTGGGTCTTGCACATAGGTCTTGCATTACATTTGGATTCCCTGGCTTTTCTTTCAGAACCGTCCATAAATTGCTTGACATATTACACACATTAATATAACTGATTGTTCCCTTTCTCTCATTCTTTAAATATTGCATTACTCACTGAAAGACCAGAAGTTCAAATATGTAGACAGAAATACTTCTTTTCTTTCCTTGATGGTGGCTGCTATGTGGAATGTAAAACCTGTCTCAGAGTTTTGCTCTCACCCCCTAATCATATGTAAAATCCTTCTAGAAACCTTTTGAATTTAAAATAATTATTCATGCTGACACAGTTGGTGTTAGAAGTGTGACGTGTCCTCGGAGACCTTGAACGTCCAATTAATAATATCATTTTTAAGCATGAGAAATCAACTTTCAACCTATTTCATATAAAGGAGCTCTATCTCCTTCATATTGAAGGTTAGCAGCAGGTGGATGGCTCTTTGGATTTTCTTTCTGAATTCTGTAATCACTTAAAAGTTACCATGAACCCAGGAGGTGGGACTCAATGTGTGACTGATTTATGGTGTATGAAGCTGGATAATCAAATTCACACAAATCAAAAAGAAACCCCTCTATGACAAATGTCTATCCACTCACAGTAACTCACTATGAAACTAACTTAATTAAAATCAGTGTTACTGTAGGTAAGTAGCAAGCAGCAGGGTGGGAGACTCCTGAGTCACATTTTATTAATGAATATTAAGAAACCATATTATCACCTTTTTATTTACATTTAATATTCCTTATATTTTCTGTAAGAAATCTCTATTGCATTCTTCGCTTACTTATATCCTGCACATGCTGAGCTATTAGTTTGTCTATGATTTAATCACTCTTCCCAGGAAGCAAGCTGATGAATATTCATTAGGAAACTACAGGGTAGTGTGGCCTCAAGTCAAAATCAACCTCTGTCCTCTGGACAACAATTAACGTCTCCAGGGCCAGAACACTCAACAAAAGAGTTGCTTCTGTTTTGCTTACTCAAGTCTTACAGCATGATTACCAAACAGCCCCAAAGCACCTTTTGACAGCTGGCAAAGAAACACTGCTGCAGCCCAGTTTTAGTAAACAAAAGCTCGGCCTTTCCAGGTCACTTTTTTCTTAATGCCCATGTGTTTGGGTATAAAGCTAGTCAGGCATATCCTCAAGAAAAGTCTCCCACCTAGCTGTTTTGGCATCAGCTCTAATGGAGTATTCCCTGTTTCCTTTCAGAGCTTTCAGTCTGATATCGAAATTTAGCTGCAGCCTCCTCTAATTCATATTCGGGAAAATTATTTATTATTATAAGGATACAATTTTAATGAGATGAAAACGAAAACCCAAAAGCTCTATGGTATTGACAATTCTTTTATGATGCAATACCACTGCGGCCGGATACATTTTTAAACTGAGCACAGGGTGGATAGATCATGGTTCTTTTAAGAAGACAAGCACATCTGTCTGTCTCAGTTTGCTACCAGCCTGTAGCTGTCTGTCTTTCTCTGCATTTGATACGTTTACTCGACTCTCTACTTTACTGGAGCATTCTCCTCAGAAGCAGTTGGTAGCTTGCATCTATAGTATTGGGAATTCAGAGACTTCTTATCTTTCCTATGCCCTCTTCATCAAACTCAGCATAGCATACTGTAACATAAAAGGAACCTCACAAATACAAACATGTTTTTAATTCTGAGTGGGAAACAAGCGTCTACTCCTTTCTTTTTAAAGCAGATTACTGGATGAAAATGACAGATCGTTATAAATAATTAAAAAAAAACTTCTCCTCACACTAAATTGTGAGCTTTTTTCTATTTCCTTTGAACCGTTACACATTTCCAAAATGATCAAAGGCACCTATTTTTTTCTCTGAAATTTGATATATCTGAAAAATATCTAATTATTACTGTAAAATGTATTTCAGCTGAAAAACTCTGATTGCAATCACAAAATGAACATTCTGTTATTAGATATAACATTTAGCAAGCAGAGCATGCAGTCTTGTATCTAACTTATCTATCATACATTTGAAATGAGGAACCCAAAACGAATGCATGTGGAGCACATACAGAAGGCAGGTTGAGTTCTGCCTTTGAAATATGAAAGTGCCCTCCTGAAATATACAGATTCATGAGTTTTGTGTGAAGCGTTTCCACATAGTGTGAGGCAGAATATTTATTAAGAAAAACTTCCCTATTCGAAAAATGCATAACAAATCAACTTATGGGATCACTGAGGTCCACCAAAACCTCATCAGCTTACTGTATTATTAATTAACTTCATCATCCTTTCTATTGTAGTTTGAAGTTCTGCTGTGAAACATTGCTTTTTCTAATTGTCATCATTTTGCACAATTAATCCTGTTTTTGTTTTAGCTTTTAGTCACTCATTAAAAACATGACCATTTGAAAGTAGTGTTAGCCTCTCTAATGTACTCTCTGGTGAATATGGTTTCTTTTGTACAGAGTAATTGGTCTTTAAAGCTTGTTTGTGTGGCGTTCCATCCACAAAGTTACAGTTTCAATTAACCATGGGGCCATTGTAACACAGCAATCTTCTGTATATGATGTGATGATTTTTTTGCTGTTTTAATAAAGAATTATAAACACTGACAATCAGATGCTACATTTGCAGCTGTAAAAACATCATCTTTTCTAAATGATCAATCTAGCGCTAGACTAATGTGATGTTTTATCTTGATTGCGCTAATAGTCATATCTGTTAATGAAAAGCATTTCAAACGCAATGAAAGTGCTCTGTTTATTACAAGGCGCCCACATTTATTATGACTGTTAAGGTAGTTTATTAAGGAGGAGTTTGAACTCCTTTATTACATGATTTACCCTGTTTGATAAAGTTCCACTGTGATTATTCCTCACATTGTGGTTTTGAATGGAAAGCTTGATATCCGAGGAAGATTATAAGAAGGGAATTCTGTTCTCAGGCACCTCATCTGAAAGCCCCAAATCCCTTTAGCACATACAACTCATATATCATTTGTTTCCTTTACTATTTTCAACTCTCCCTTGTGGCCAGTGTTATTTTGACCAGAGTACTGCTTCTCTCTGTCTTCACCTAGTTTCCACAGTCTTCCTCTTCTTCAATGGGCAAGCAGAGGAAGGAAACATACTGATACTGAATGTGGAATTAATTATACGCATAAATAAACTACAATAAATGACAATTTGGGTCCCTACAAAACAAGAAGGTGGGATTTTAATGAAGCTTTGTTAGAGAAACCAAAAAAGACTTCAACTCAATCTGAAATCTTTTTGATTCCCCTCCACCGATCAGTAATAAGGTGTCAAAGTAAGCAATCTGTCAGGGTGCAAGGGCTTGGCGGATACTGGCAGAAAATCTTTTCAGCTGGCTTTGCATGCAGGCAGCAGCCTTTGCATTTACTAGCAACAGTCCAAGGCTGGCAAGGTCAGTTTCACACTTCTTAAACTGAAAATACAATTTAAATGAGACAGTTAGGAAAACATCCAGGGGAGGATATTTGTACCAAACATGTCTAGATAAGTGCAGCAGCCAGACTCTTAAACCAGGCACAAATACGTGAACATTTTTTTCATATCAGTGTCCATATTATACTACCTTAGCTTCCCTCTTTTGAAGGCCACAGTTAACTATCATAAAACTCCAACTAGTTAATATCAAAATATGTACTGGATTGGACTGGAAGACACTATTAATGATATGTGAAATTTCTGTTTCTATCCAAACCCTGAAATTTGGTTTAACAGGTTAGCCTGGGGCCATGGAAACCTCATCCAGCAACCTTGGTCTTATCTGGTAGACTTCTAAAAGGCCAGGGTTGATGTAATCCAATGTGACCCACAAAACTCATACTGTAGCTCCCGATTGCAGACCCTACCACTTCTCAGTTATATTAAAACAGAGTAAATAAAACAATATCATTGCTTGATGTGTGGGTGCACCAAAGAAGAGAGCTAGGATTATGTAAATACATGTTGCTATGGGAAAGAAAAATGCACTGTCTTGCTTTTTGAACAAATGCAGATTAACTTCAAAACCAGTTAGATTCATATGAAGATGCAAGCTTAATTTTTTTTTTTATTGTTAATATCACAGATTTAATTATGCTACGTTTCCATCTGCTCAGATTGTGTGTGAATGCATGAACGCGGGGATTCATTCGTGTACGTGGGCTCAGCTACTGCAAGATAATCATGCTTGTTTTATATATTTAATACCTTAAATGCTCTCAGTAGATTTGCTGCAGAAAATGCTCTGCTTTTGAGGACAGGGTCTGTGAGTTTATGAAGCTTTCTTTACAACAAAGTGTCTGCTAATAAGAGTCCAACTCCAGTTGCAATTTTTGTCCTGTGCTTTGACAACAGGTGTGATTTTAATTATTACACCACACGCAGATGTTTGACAGATCTCCCCTCTGGTCTTCATCATGGCACATCTGTCCTGTGGCTACATGCTAAAAAGGCTGATTTCCCTTTAGGAAAGAAACAGTTGCTGGCAGCTGCTGAGGAGTCACTTAGTTCCACCGACAGACACACGTGTTTATCACCAGAAAGCATCTCTGCATCATTTACTGCTCTATTGTATCTCTATCTTGTGGTAATAATTTATTTGTGCCTATTTTATCTCAATGTTTGGACTCAGGCACCATTAATCAGTGAATCACACAAGCTGTGACAAATGCTGTGCCAAGTTAGAATAATGGCACATTCAAGATAAAACTTAAAAATAAAAAATTAATTATATATATATATATTTATTTATTTATTTACAGACTCAAGGTCCAGATAGAAAAGTACACATAACATACAGACATACTGACTACCACATTTTACATAAAGGGAACATACAAAACATACATACATACATACATACATACATACAGACATACAAATAGCTATGCACAATAATTAACAATAACAAACAGGTAAGGTATGCGTGTTCCAGTGTTTCCAGAGTTGGGAGGTATATCTCGTATCACTAAGTGCAGGGTTGGTTAAGGCAGTTAAAACTGTATTCTTTGACTCTGTTAATCTGCACATGAATCTGTACATAAAATTCCTCAGCACAGCATGGAAGATGGGAACATTACTCGTCACAAACAAATGGCGAGCACTGGTCCATCTTGGACAACAGGATTCTAAGTGCATTATTGTATGCCACCTTTATCTTATTTATCTTTGCTTTACTGTAGCTGCACCATAGGTGAGCTGTATATAGTGGAGTACAGAATGCTCTGAAAAGAGATGTTTTAACTTCTTCAGAACACATATGAAATTTGCGTACCAGCATATTTGCTTGTCCATATAATTTACAGCACTGGCGCTGTATGTCATCATCGTGACAAAAATCATCCCGGATGATGTGGCCCAGGTATTTTGCTTTAGTAACTACGTTTAGCTCTTGCCCTGTCAAGTAAAAAGAGGGAAAGCATAGCTTCCTGTCCTCCTTAGTTCTGGCAATCATTACAACACTCTTTTTTGCATTGAATTTGATGTCATACTGTAGTCCATAGTTTGAGCAGACTCTAAGCAGTTGCTGTAGGCAGCACTATATGGAGACATAACAATTAAATCATCTGCATACATCAGATGATTAATACGCCTATCCCCCACCATACGTCTTACACACTTCTTATGTCCTAGAAAGATCATCCATATACAAATTAAAAAGAACAGGTGACAATATTCCACCTTGTCTAACCCCATTGGTAACTGGGAAAAGAGCTGATGTTGTCTTCTGCCCTCTAGCTTGCATAGTTTGATGGGAGTACCAATAACGCAAGATACGACCCCTCGCTCTTGTAATTTTATAAACAGTTTACCATGATTAACACGGTCAAAAGCTTTGGATGCATCAAGGAAACATAAAAACATTGTTGAACCATGGCTTTTATACTTGGTAACAAGTTCTTTGAGTGCATATACACACAAATCTGTGCCATGTTTCTTTTTAAAACCAAATTGATTGTCAGTGGTTATTATATGTTCTTGTAGTCTATCAAATAGAATTTGTTCTAACACTTTAGAGAGTATACTCGCTAGAGCGATTGGCCTGTAGTTTTCTATGCTTGATACCTTAATAACTGGCACTAATAGTACAGGTAACATAGAATCAGGTAATATGCCATGCGCTAATAATCCAGAGAAACATATAGCAAGTAACACTGAGATTCTACGGCTTGCATACTTCAGGTGTTCAGCTGTTATTTGGTCAAGACCACACACTTTGTTCACTGCCAATTTCTCAATAGCATGACACACTTCACCAGGTCTAATGACCACACCATCATTATTAATGACATCACCAACATGATATTCAGCACTCTCAATACAGTTAAAAAGCTCTCTAAAATGTTTCCCCCACAGCTCAGCAATATTTTCATTCCCAGAGATCCCATCAATGCTGGATGGCAAAAGCATCTTGCTGTTATTGATAACCTTCACTTCCTTCCAGAATTCATACAAATCATTCTGCTGAAACTTTCTTGCCATAGAATTTGCCCTCATCATCTGCTCATTACTTTTGATAAAGCGTACAGCATATTTAAACCTGGCATTTGCCTTTTTCTTATGTTCAAACTCTGGGCCATACCTAAATTTTCCAGATGATACCCAGCTCCAAAAAGCTTCCTTAGCCTCCACATGAAGTTCAGACACATATTCGTTCCATCCTGGTCTAATCTTATGCTTTCTTCTCTCTTGGATGAATAATTTACTGACATTAAACAGTTCACAATTTTGTCATACATAATAACTATATCACTATGATGTTTGTGACTCTTACAATTTAAGTTGCCACACAAAATAGCTTCAAGTGGTATATCAATATTACTAAGACTATTATCACTCAGTGCGTTGTACTTCCATAGATCATATTCTGTGAGCTTTGCCCAGTCCACTCTTCTATTTTGCTCATTATTATCATCATTATCATAGCTAGTCAGCTCAGGTAGACTGTCAAGATGTATTATTATGGAGACAGGTATGTGATCTGCTGTTGCTAGACCATACAGAATCTAAACTTCCAAGCAATCATGAGCATCAGCTGTACATATACAGTGGTCTAGCCAAGATGTTGTATGCCATGCTTCACAGATATATGTATAACTGTCTACTGGTAACAGCATTTTACTTGAGAGAACTAACTTACTGTTTATACAAAACTGATTAAGGTGTTTGGCAAATAGAGAGTTAACATCTAACATATCTGCATTCATATCACCCATCACAAAAATGCAAGTACTTTCACTCTCTTTAATGAATGAGCTGATAAAGGCTAGCCTATTAAGATATTCATTTTCATTTTGGTAGCATTCATATGGCGTGTAAACATTTAAAATAATAAAAACATTTTTATCATGTATATTTTTATCATGTATATATATATATATATATATATATATATATATATATATATATATATATATATATATGTTTCTCTTTTATTTAATTTAATCAAGACTGCAGCATCAGTACTATACCAGAAAGTCTTTTTGTGCCTTTATCAACATATCTAGGAAGACATTATGATATTTCCCTCATTTTGGTTAAAACAACTTTATCTAAATCCTTTTTACTGTTGCGGTCATTCTACCACTTTTAATTTACAACAATTACATTGTTGCTACTGACAATACTTGTATGACACTATACTTTCAGCTGTACTATCCCAAATTGCATAAGAGCCACCTACTGTAAATATGAACTGAAGAAATGTTTTATCTTTTTTTGATTTTGAGCTCCTTTTCTCACCAATTAAAAAATAAAATAAAAATAATTTAAGTGTTAGTCACCAGCTGCGTATGCCCAAAAACTGGAAAAATATTACTCATAATAATGTTGCTCACTGATATGCTCAGGCATTATGTAGACAATGGTAGAACATGATCTGGAAGTTTGTTATCTTGTGTTTGCAGACAGAGTGGACTAGTTTCCATTGCTCCAGTTAGCTGCCCAATTCACAATGTCCTGATTTTCACGAGATCTAAGTATTTGGTTGTTGTTTTTACACTGCTTTTATAATTATAAATATAATGTTTCTTTGTGTCCATGTTCACAGAGTAATACATTCAATAGCACAATAGGAAAGACCATAAGTGCTATTCCAGGTAATTTGTGACTTGCTGTACAGGTAATTATGTCTTCCCTCAAATATTCAAAACATGATTTTGAACTTGTGGATGCAGAAAATATAAGGCAAAACATATCTGACAATCTCTGCGCAGTCATTCTTACATTGATTGTCTACAGTATATTCCTCCACATTTCGGAAATATAAGCTTCCTGATTTCTGGGTTTGGAAACCAGAAAAGGAATGTGCACAACTATTTATAGTATTGCCTAAGATCATGTGAATACTGACATTTATGCTTAAAGCCCCAAAATCTGATTCCCATACTTACTATGTGCAGCTGAAGATAGTCTCCGAGCCCATGGGTGCTCTCCACTCGCACCAAGATGGCATCCTTCTGCTGAGTGCTGAAGCCCACGGCTAACCGGTCGGCTCGGGTGCTCGGCCGCTCATTCGGGGCCCAGGTGAATGTGATGAGAGCCCCCCCTTTCCCAAAGATGTACGTGGTCCCAGCTAGGGAAAAAAAGACAGAAGGAGGAAAAAGATTTATTCGTTGTATATTTTTGTTGGGTCTTTGTAAATGATAGGGTGTGGTCTAGACCTACACTATCTGTAAAGTGTCCTGAGATAACTCCTGTTGGTATTTGACACTATAAATGACATTGAATTGAAATTGAATAATGTATTGGAACTATTTCCTAACACGAAAAATTTATCATTTAGTGTAATTATCATTCGCCTGGTCTCTACTTCGGACTAGCTTCACCTCTTCGTCAAACATCATCTGCAGTAATTAAGCGCTATCAAGCTATTTTGTTTATGTGCTTTATATTTATGAGGGCGCCCACACTGTTTACATGTTCTGACCTTGTACCTTCGTTGTTGCTGGTACATCATCCATGCAACATCCAGGTACATGGGATTCCTAATAATTTAAGCTTTTACTTTCCAATTCGCTTAATATAAAATGTGAAAAAGGAAATGATTAATGTGAAAAACATCAACCTAAACCTGATTAAAATTCATCCAACTTGCATGATAACTTTTATCATGCAATTTATTCATATGCACTCAGAAGGATTCTAGTTCTTGAGATGAATGAGTTGGTGTTAATTCTTCATTTACAAGTCCTGCTGGAATCACTGAAATCCCTGTGAAAAACCATGCAGGCTTGTGCTAAAATCCATTTGCTGCTCAGCTTGTAAATCAGACACCTTTTCATGATGTGATATGATATCTTGCTAACCTCTCCGTCACCTTGGATTGTTCATTAAATTAGCAATATGATTTCATTTGTGTTGTGTGAGAGCAACAGAATCAGAGCTATATTCCATTTAATGCAGTCCATGCAAGTTTAAGTTGAGTCAAAGTTAGCTTTCTCAGTGTCGAGGGGTTCGGACTGCAGGTGTTATTGAATGCAAATAGAGAGACAAACTGCCGTCCTCAGATGAAAACATTACGCTCCGATAGATGCGTAGTCATGAGAAACAACAAATACCTGTAATAGTACATCACAAATACATGTTATTCTGGGTTTGCTTCAACATCTAAAACCTAAATTTTGTTTTTACAACTGATTTTCTTCAATTCCTGAAGTCTTAAGTGAAGCACAGAAAAACACTTGAGACAAAACTGTAGCCTCGATTTTAACCATGTACGAAGACTTGAGTACTCTTCTGTTCAGTATAATGGGCACTCACCACACAGGGTTGTTACTGACAGGATTCAATTGCTGGATGGATGCCTTTTTAACATTAAACACTTAATCCAAAGACTTGAAAACACCTTGTACTGACTTTGACTTTAATTGAAAGGACAGCGTTTGTTTCTAATCAAATTTTTCTCACTGAGGTTTTCACGTCTGGGATTTGCAGTCAAATGTGAGTCGGTGACATTAGTTACGTCACGGAGTCTCAATGAGTGGTTTTATTGGTTTCTTTCTGTGAATGTTATCTGGTTCTGGCCTCTTAGTCTGCCCTCATTTCTGCTCAATTAAATCACTTTTCTCTTTCCGCTTGAATATAGACCTCTTTGCTTTTTACATGGATTTGAAATGGATTTTTGGACACAACATCATGCACCCATGTACAATCTAATAAATTCTACTAAAACAGCCCTGCATCAAATTATTATGCTGATAATGTATGTTGCACTACAACAAGCACAACAAAAATCAAACATTGAGCTTCACACAGGCTATAATACTGCATTTCATTACACTGTACAACCCTTCATGATTTTTTTGTTCTTGTGAAACCAAACAAAAAATCAGGCAAGCCATGATGTGGTCAATCACCTTATTTTGAGATCCAATTTCACATCTGGTGTCATTTCCAATTTCTCCGTGCAATATAGCCTTAAACATCAATTTAAATAGGATACTCAGGAGAATCAAACCTTGTGAACTTTTTGTACCCAATTTTAGATGCCTGAAACCCAGTGTAGATCATTACACACATTACATTTTGCAATGTAGTGAGGAAAATGTCACTATTATAAAACTGGATCATTTTGATCGTAACTAAGCTATGATTAAAAAAAAATACAAAAATGATTACAAAAGAACACAATGTTAAATGTGGACCACCAATTCACATTTGATCATATCATACACAGAAACAATTTTCAGATATTTCGCATGTGAAATGTAAGACATCTCATGTGAAAAAATCTATTTCATATGATTTAACATGTGATAATGCGCCTACATGATATGGGATGGTATCAAGACGGTTGTGTGATTACAGAGTTGGCCGTGTGAGAATTAAAATACTGTGCATTGACGATATTACGCCATAACAATTAAATTTGGGTTTAATTACATTGACGGTCTTTGGTGGATGTGAAGCATCTGTATTTGATTGAATTTCAGGGACTTCTGTGGTAGTAAGTTCCAAGTCAGATATATTGCAGTTTACCAGTCATCTAACAGGCTACATGTGTTTTTGGTTTGCACAAGTGAAACCATGAATTGCACGTTCTTTTTTTGTTGTGTTGTTGTTAAGAACTTAGAAAATGATTTCTTCCAATGTAAAGAAAAAGGTTTTCCATTGTCAAGGAAACACCTCACTACAACAACCTAATGAACATGGGAACTGTAGTGTTTTGTGCAGTGCTGTAGGAACATGAGCACACGAAGAAAAAGTCAAAGGGTGAATAGGAGGTAACACATACTCTTGTAATGTGTATCATAAAATATTGAATATGAATGCACGTGCAGGAAATCACAGAAGCATCTGTCTATAGACAGCAGTAACTACTGCATTAGTCATAACGTAAAAGGATTTCATTACACCTTTCTGCCTCCTGCTATCTCTGCTCTTCTCTCTGACCTGCATCAAATAAAGCAGACACTAAATCAGTCTTGTTAAGATTATTACCATAAACATCACAGTTCTCTCCCTTGAAACAGCTCTCCTCTCTCTCTCTGCCGTCTATCTCACGGGAGCGCTCTGCCCGGCTCTCATGGCCATACAATGCATCTGTGCTCGAATAATGGGGCTCCCTTGGAGATTCTCAACTGCAATGTGTGCTGTATATCACTGGGAACCTTGATAATTAATTATACTGTACACAGGCATTGTTATACTCTTGATGCTTGCCATATTATTCATGAATATAATATAGGTGGTGCGTTAGCATATTCACTGTAAACATTCACTTGTAAACATATTAAAGCTCTTTTGTTGGTTTAATATATTACAGAGAGCAGCAGAATCATATGGTGATTCATCTGCTTTTTATAGACATTGTGATGGTGGAAATGCAGCTCAGAGATTTCTATAAAGCAAGCATGATGTTGTGTCTTTCTAGATGTCTATACAACAAATTCAACACTATGGATTCTTTGTTTGTGCCAAGATGTATACTACCCACTCAAACATCCTGTCCTTTTCATTTGTGCTCTCAGCCAGCTGAATACGCCAGAGACGAGCCAACATGCTCATAGGACTTGCAAAATACACTGAGACGCTGGTGATCATTTGCATTACACATAACAGTTTTGATGTGAAAAGGTTTAAACGCGCCTCCTGAGCCTCCTGTTGTAGAGAATCTGACAATTCATGTGGCCTGAGTTTGTGAGAGAGTATTAGCTCTCATACTAATCATGACCTTTTAGAGGCTGAAAAAGAATCATGACATTCAAATGGCCACTAGTATTAGCTGTAACATTACAAACAGCAGCAGTGGAACAAACAGTAAATTACTCATACTCTTATAGCAATTTAATCACATTTTCTGGAGATAGTGAACCACACTAGTAGAGTACATGAATGTTTATAGTTGAGTGCTATGGTTACATATGGGCGAGGTTTTTCACAGTCATAAACATTTCTGAACGACCTCCAGTACTGGAAAATCAAAACTGACTGATTAAAGCTACATTGTGTAAGAATTTCTCCCATCTAGCGGTGAAATTGTATATGACAACCAACTGAATATTACTTTCTAGCTCTTCCTCCTATGGTGGCCGAACCAGAAATTAGCTCTCTCCATCATTTACACGCAGCTGTTCTAGCCAATCCAATATTAACTTTGGTCTTGTTGCTTTGCCTGTCGCATTGTCGTTTTAATTCTCTTTTTCGCTTCCCTGGCGAGTAATCTAATAGGTGTAAGAGGGCGAAATGCGGAGGTATGTCCCTCTTTTGCTAATGTATTTTAAAGACGGAGGCGCTCATGGCTGCTGTCATTCGAGCGAGTCGCTCGTATGTATTCTGAATGATTCTGAATGTCAGATTCTACACTTACAAGAATACTTTAATTAGTTGGAAGAATCAACTCAAAACATTACACAATGTAGGTTTAAGAATATGAACTCACATTAATCTCTAAACTGTGAGCAGTTTTGCAGAAATGGGGAGTTATGGAGAGATATTAAGTTTGAATTTGTCGTCTGACTTATGGTATCTGAGGCACACATCTTCCATGGTCTATTAAATACAGCTCAGTGAAATGATGAGAATGAATGGTGCAGTGTAAAGCCTGACAGAGAGGACATACGGTCTTCAAGTTAAAGTGTCATCACAGCGAACAGAGACTTTAGGAATCAAATCAATCAATTGAATTGGATCAATTAAAAGCCACACTGACAATCTTGTGAAGCTTAAATAACTGCAGATACAGCTGGCGCATGCAGACTTCAGCTGTATTATGGTTCAATTGCTGTCTTTTCTTTCGATCAGCAAGATGTATCCAAACTGTCAGTTCTCAAATTGAACGTCTGCAGCTCAGAGCGCCTCAAATGATCCCCTTCTTCTATAATAACGTTAATGTTTCTCCCACTCAACCTTCAGATGATTTGGGGTGAAATTGAACTCAAATGCAGTTCTGAAATACTGCATTTATGCTTCCTCCTATTGCAAAAGTCGCAAAGTAATTCCCCAAAAATGCACCAGAACAGCCTTTATGTCAAGAATACTTGTGGCCTTCATTTTTACAGCTTTTCAGATTTATGTCTCTGAATTTTTTTACAATTATTACTGGAATATTTGTGTCAGTTGTCAGCTAAATTAGCTGGTCTTTCCTTATATTCCCGCCTATAACTGTATTAGCACAAATATTGTACATTCTATATTAAAAATTCATTGCATTTAAAGTGAACTGGAGGTCACATTTAGGTCTGCAGATTGGACCAAGATTTGCAATAGAATCTTCCCAAAATGTACTTTGATTTCTATACATGAACAGAATTTTAAGTCTTTCCATAGGACTTATTTTACACCTGTTCGCCTCCAGAAAATGTTTCCCCACAGTTCAAATCTTTGTGATAAATGTAAAACACACAAGGGTACATTTATTCACCTGTTCTGGCCATGTGATCACATCCAGACATTTTGGAAAGACGTTCATTCTGTGGTCCAGGAGGTTATCAGTAAACAGTTTACATTATTACTTCGGAAAATCGTTTTGACACGGACACCAAATATATGTCGATAATTCTTTTATTTCTAGCTAAAAAATATATTTTACTGAGGTGGTCTGCCCCGCAAGCCCAACGGTCGGTATGTGGTTGTCACAGATATCGTCTCTTCTCCCTTTGGAGAAACTGACTTATGACCTCAATCATAATTCCGACAGATTCTGGAGACTTTGGAGACCACAGCATTCCTTCCTGCAGAGACTCTGACTTCACTGTGTTTGGTTTAATCTGTATGTACTTATTTCTTGTACAGTACTAGTTAGTTTGTTATTTCATATATATATGTATATTTTTTTTTTTTTCTTTTCTTTTTTTTTTTCTTCCCATACTTCTTTGAACTTAGTTTGAAGACAATGCAGCGTCTGCTCTTCGTTTGGTTGGGATTTTTCTGTTGTATGTTTTTGTGTAAATATATATGTATATATATTTTTTTCTGTTGTTGGTGTGTCTGTTAAACTAAAAATCAATAAAAAATAAAATAAAATAATGAATTGCATTTAAAGTAAATGATACTATATGGTTGTAGTTCATTCCTCAATAGTCGTTCAAATGTATTTACATTCATTGATTAGCTCAATATAAAGCCGACTAGTTTTCATCTTAGTGGCGGAGTCCGCCATTCCCACTTTGGATTCAAATCTCAAAAGCTTTTACACGCCCAAAGAATTCACAGGAAAATATGCAGCGTGTCATCAAGCGTAATTTTATCTCATTAATATCAGCCTCTTCGTTTACTGTTTACTCCCTTACTCCCTTACTCCCTTACTGCCAGAGCTTTATTAAAGGGCAACTCTGCAGATTTGTTTACAGGTCTTGGGAAGTACTGCCACACGTGAACATTGTTGTATAAAGCCTTTTGTGGCTCCAGAGGGAGCTGCGCTAAATTGGATATGTTAAATGCCAGTTGGGACTGAAAAGTACAAGTTTAAAAATGTGGGGGTGTGGAGTTAGAAAGAAATTAGTTTACCAGACCTCTGTAGCCTGCTCTTCATCTCTGTTTGATGCTAGCAGCTCAAGGCTACAGACCTATCTCCACGGCGCTGTCAGTGCTGGAGTATGGTCTGTCTGCACAAGTTATTATTCTAGAATAATGGAAAAAAACGCTCTGGCTTGTTTACATTTCTTTAAACCAATCACAATTATCTTGGCCGGCGCTAAGCCACAGATGCAGTGACCGTAGCCTTGCAAAATAGAAAGTGCAGTTAGCGGAAGTGGAGGGGAATGGTGCCGGATGTCAGGCTTTACTACTAGGACAATACACCCAAACATCTGACCGAATTGTTAAATGCGTGAAATAAGAAAGATGATATATCTGGTTCTGCTGCATTGATTTTAATATTTATTTTAAAAAAACACATCAAGTCCATCATGAGTCTGACGATGTTATAGCAGTGCAATGCTAAGATGGTGGGGTCTCCTTTTAAGTTACTGCTTATGCAAAGTTAACATTTCCTGAACATTTCCTACAACTGCTGTTTCACATTCAAAGCATTCAAGACACAGGGTAGCTTTTATTGCGAAGCAAACAACTATAATTATCAATCAAAAATGCATCTATAAAAAAACAACGTGGGTTTGTTTGACTGGGTTGTAAACGGATACACCTGTTTTTTTTCTGACAAGGTAGCTGCTCAAGGAGTGTTTGCTGTAGTGTTAAACCACACTTGTTGCTTGGTGTTGCCAGATAAACTTGGACTGAACCTTAAAGATTACATCTTTAATATTAACGACAGGGGACTTTATACTCAATGACAAATCTGATGTCTGAGATCCTAAAAAGATATTAAGCAGTCCCTATATTGCTTATATACTGGAAACAAAGGAACACTCATGATGCTGTTTTGCATTTTGACAAAACCAAATTTTACCAAGAGATTATTTCCTTGAGAACTTTCTTGAGACTTCAATATCCTAAAGTACTGTATAGTGATTTAACTGCACAATCCTCAGACCTACATTTTGTCTTCACAATGACTATAGAGGTTTTCTAGAATCACTTTGCAGCAGGTGTTGATGGAGCACTTCTGTGGTACTGTTTACAAGCCGTTTATACATTCTATTCTTGGCTCATCTCTTCTTTACTCAGAGACGGCAAGATTTTCAGCATGTTACGAGACCGAAAACTTTGAAAATGATGAGGTTATATTTATAGTAGGTGGAATGTTCTCTGTTGCAGCCCCACTTCATGACTTTTTCTGGTGAAATGGGTGCAATTTTACATTAACAATCTTCCTACTGTAGCTTAATACATTTTCATAAAATGGGGAACAATGAGATTACTTTGTTCCTTCACAATAATAGAGTCAGAATCTAAACATCAAGATAGCTGACATGTAAGCAGAGGCTTACAATGCAATATAATGGTACAGCATGGCAATGTAATCTATAATGTACTTACTGAATAAGATATGACTGTAACACTGTACTTCTTTTAATAGACCACCATGAACATCCTCTCTGTGTTGGTGTCCATGCACTGTATTTGCAATGCAATACACCTCTATTCCATCCTTTACTATTAATTAGAAGATTGCTTTCAAGTGTTCATGCCTGTTTGAAATATTCTATATGAGCAGACACTGCAGGTCTCTTACCACCCCCCATACACATCTGCAACCACACTGAAGACTATGCTACTTAAAGTGCTAATTAAAGGAATACTTCACCTCCATAGTAATCATTTGTATATCAATTACTCAACCGGTGTTACCTTGAATTCCTGAAGAATTTCTCACATGCCTCCCTGGTGAAGAATCCAAAAATGGAGAAAATTCTTGATTAATTGAAGTAATAGTGGCTATATCAAAACATCCATTTACAAATTATCACACAACTTGTGCAGTATTATCCAAGCCTTAGTTAACCAGTCTTATGCTGAATACTTCCTAAACATGTGCATTTTCAATAAACCTTACTATTTAAAACTCTGCATAAACAGTCTCACGCTTGCTCAGGTGCACTACTCACGTGCCTGTCCAAGCGTTAGACTTGGATTATACTGCACAAGTTGTGTGAGAGTTAATGGATTTTTTGATGACATGCCCCCCTATTACTTCAATTCATCAAGAATTTTCTCGGTTGTTGGATTCTTTGGTCACTGTGAAGGTATGTGTGAAAAACAAAGCCTTTTCGAGAATTCAAGGTAACACAGGGTGAGTAATTGATATACAAATCATCATTTTGAGGGTGAAGTATTCCTTTAAAAAAATACACAACAAAGTCATATGGAACAAAAAATAAGTTCTCACCAATAGTTAAATTCTAAAGTGAATGTGTTTCTGTGTCATCAAGACATTAATATATCACCATACTTTTACTTTGGATACTTATAATGCTTCTGTACTTTACTTTCTGTACTTGTACTTTTTGGGTAAAGGATCTGAGTACTTCTTCCACTGCTGGCTATTTTGCTAAGAATGCAGCCCTTGCATTTCTTATGTGTCTTAGTTTATCTTTTATCTATTACAGCGAATGCTTTCTTCACTTCGGTTCACATTCCCCTGTTTGTTCTGCTTTGCTGCAGATCTAGAGCACAGCAGTGGTTACCTTGGTCTCTGATTTTTGCTCTTACACGCTGTCCTTTGCCTTGTCCACTTGTTTCACCCTCAACGTGTTGGCAAAAACTCAAAATGACAAGCAGGCCTGCCTCATGATAATCCTTGAGGGTAATGTAATATGTGACCTAGAGGGAATAGAGCCCTCTCTGATAGACCTTCTGATACCCCTGTCCCTTTTGCTTTCCCTTTCTGCAGCTGAAATAAACATTGCGTTTCGTCTGACTGCAGTGAGACACTGGATTAGCATTTTTTTTTACACTTAATGCATTGATCTAATGGTAACTTGCTATCTGTTAAATAAATATTGAATTGTGCTCAAAGATATCATCATTCAAAGAAGCTCACTAAACCATTTCCTACACTTGAGACAATTCTCTGGAAGCATTAGCTGCTCTTTGCCTTGCCACAGCCAGATAGTTCTTACACCAACATGGGGGCCCTGGAGAACTAAGTGCCGCAGATTTTCACTGAATGTGTTGAACATGCTGGTGTGATGAGGGGTCAGCTACAGTGCAATCTTTCCTGCATTCCAGTTGAGAAAATCCAAGGCCTTTGACACTGAGGGTTGTATTATTGGCTTTTTCTTTTGCAGTATAGTTGTTAATGGTAAGTTAAAAAAAACACCTGCATTGAAACAACATTGCATTTAAAACAACTAGTTATGGATGGTCACACAAAATAAAAATAAACCTCAGAGTCACGGCACTGCAGGGTTGGAATATGAACTGAGGACAGTAAGCATGTTACATAATGTGTCTCAAATTGGGATTTGGCTTCCTTCAGTCAATGTGTTAACATTCTTAATAATGTTATTTTAATATCTGGTGCACCCATGTAGGGTATTTTGTTTGGCACATGGAAACATCATTTCTTATTAATTACAACCCAGATTCTGAGGATTTTCATCAGAAATCTTATAAATTAATTATTATCTTTATGAGGTAAATGTGTCGTATGTGATTATGTTGAAGTAAAAAAAAGGTATACTTTGCTAAACTGTCATGCACCAATGGCCACTGAGCCATAAAGTGTCTTGTACTTGGAGGGGTTAAGGTGGACATTTTAAAGGTACATCGGTAATTATTAAACAAATGCATTTTTTTTTGCAATTTCTTGTAAAACAAATTAAGACTACACCAATTTTTTTTTAATTATTATTATTATTGATTAATCTGCTGTATATTTTCTCAATTCATTGATTAACTGTGTTGTCTACAAAATGACAGAAAATAGCTTAACATGCCCATCTCAATTTACCTAGAATTCAAAGTGATGCTAAGCACTGTAATTCGTAAGCATTCCATTTTTTTTTTTTTTGCTGTATTCACTACATTGACGGCCGCTGTAAAAGAACGCGGCTGGCCTCATAGGGAGGTGGTCAGGGTGGATGGCTGGGCGTTAACATATAGGACTTTCAAGCCAGAGAGCGGAGTACGCTTCCTGGGGAAAACTAAAGCCTTTCACCCTGGAAACGCGTGTTCCTTATGAGTGTTTTAATCCAAACCACAATCTTTTTCCTAATCTTAAATGGTCGTTTTGGTGCCTAATCTTAACTTTCGTCGCAGAAAAAAGGTCATATTTTGTGGACTAAATTTAACAGTAATCTCCGCCGAAACGACTGGCAGCTCACGGTGCTTTGTACCCGGCTCAAAGTCACCTATTTTCGGGTAACTGAACCACCAACTACCGCTGATACAACGGAGGTCTGTAGCCGGCATCACAAAGCTCCGTAGCGTCTTAAAGAACTAGCAACTGCTGCTCGGCGTCATGGAGCTCATAGCCAGCCGGCGTCACGTGACCAGCCGGCGGTCTCTTAATTTTGTAGGATCTCATAGTTTGGGTGTGCATACATTTTCGTCCTATGGACCTGTTCATGAGAATGCGTTGCTTCAAATAGCCTGTTTTGTCTTACTAATAGTCCAACACCCAAAGAGATTGTTTAAATTGATATAAAAATCAGAAACTCTTAACATTGGAGAAGCTGGAACCAGAGAATGGTTAGCATTTTTGGTTAAATGACTTTAAAATCACTTAAACAATTAATAAACAATCCAAATGGTTGCAGATTATATATCTCGCAAATGACTAATCAATTCATCGAATAATCATTGCATCTCCAAGTACTAATTCACTGGCGACTGATCCTGTTTTTTTACATGGTGCTTCTGGCTGTTCTATAACCTGGATGACTCTCCACAAACTGTACTCTGAATGTTTTGTGCTCATTATTTGAACCAGTCTGTGTTTGTGTAAGAGTGTGCCATATCCTGTATCCTGTTACCAGAATAGTGTAATAATACATGCAATAACCTGTGTTTAGGATGAGGAGTGTGAGGCACTGCAGCAGGGTAGGTGGCCTATAAATAGCCGTAGCCCAGGGGCCTCCAGAAGTCTTTGGCTAGCCTCGACACACATGCATATCTGTTAAATTAAAGCAAGTGTCTAAAAATGATAGCTTAGTTGACACAATTTTGGCATTTGCGACAGTTAATAAATTCAAAGTTGGATTTATTATTTAAATGGTTTATGCTTCTGTAATAACGGTTACATAATTCAGAACATTAATCCAATCAATGTTAACCAATCTGCATATGCATTCTACACAGTGCATTTTGGCATGGTGGACATGACTTGTGAATTTTAAGTACTGTCTATATCATTTGCAGTAAATTGAATTTCTTGCTCTGAAGCACATATTTCAGAACAACCTAGAGTAGAACAGATCTACAATAGAGGTAATTGAAAATTTATCAGTGAGTTCTTTGAAGTGTTTTTTTTTAAGGCCTGTTTGATCACAGGCTGTGCCGTGCCTGTAAAAGCCTGGTCCAGAATGATATGGCTATAATAGCGCAGATGTAATTCATCACAGTTTTAGCCCTTTTGCAACTGACAACACTGCTGCGGTGAAAAAGACAATACAAATCCATCAGGTCTCTTTTTATAGGACATAAAGTGAGTCTTTGGACAGAAATTTAAAAGTACAAACAAAAGGGAGCAATGACTTTGGTGTCAGCACTTTGAAGGAGCCAATTCAAGTAGAGTGGCCAATTTGATGCAGATTATTAAGGATAGGTCAATACTTCATATCTCTCAGTTGAAATTGCACAATGTAGAACAGATTATCAAGACGAGAAAAAATGGTTGCCATAAATCCTGTGATGATTGTTCTATATACGTTAAGCACACATGGAAAAGCAAGGAGATCGTTTCTATTTCATCGCTCACTCTAACTGTACATATAATCGCTTTATGCCTATTGTTATGCGTCACTAATTACAGTGTACTGTAGCAATCACCTTTGACACAAAACTGGCTCCATTACAGGGAGTGCATTACGCTGCTTAAACAATTAAGAATCACATGGAAAAAGATTAAGAGATTTGCAATGATGATTCATCATGCTATTGATGTGCATTTACAAAATACACAGCTCTACTGGTGCTGAAGCATCTTGAAAAGCAACATGGGAAAAGAGCAACCACTACTGTTTCTGATGGCTAAAGGAGTTTAATGATGCACAGAGGCTGCAGCAAATAATAGAGATAGTGAAGGATCCAGTATCGCTCTGTATGTCACAAAAGAGCCTCCAATTGTGCCACCAATATATGGGAACAAATAAACCCTCTTTACCTATAAAATGCCACAAATGTCAGATAGAAAAATCAAAATGATGCATTAGTGAGGCAGCAAACAGCAAGCTGAGAATGTTGGAGGGAAATGTCTTACCATGGCCCCCTCTGGTAAGAAAAGGCATCCTGTTGATGGCAATAGGAACAGTGCCATGCTTATTGTGAAAATGGTGGACATGGTGCGTGGTGCTGAGACTAGAAGACACACGTGCTGTTCCAGTCTGGATGGGGAGTAGAGTAAGCAAGGCGAACCAGAAAGCTAGTCTTGAACAATAACTTAGGCCCATGCCTAGGCTACAGCATAACCAGCTGCTCCGCTGTCCAAGCACAGGGGTGGCTGCAAAGAGTCTACCCATGTATATTAGATCCTCATGGGCCCAGGACACACAACTTGGCCAAGCTTTGGTCTCTGACAGTTCAACTTGAAGACCACAGGGCATCTCAGTGACAATCTGGGCCCATTTCTTTCATAATCCCTTAGTTTGGTTGATGGTGGAAAAATATCCTTTGAATTTGTGAGAAAAAGAACAAAACAAAAAAAGGATTTCGAGAAAGCAGTCAAAATCCAATTAATGTTCTTGCAGAAGAAATTGAATAGCAACCAACTTATCTATTTTTGCTTAACATTTTGTCATGACAAGATGTCTACTGCATAGAAAAGCCAGCGTTAATACCTCATTGAAAACCATCCCAAAGCACATTCTTCAGAAAGTGAGCAGAGTGTATCCACAATGCAGAAAAGATACACATCCAAATAAAGAATGGAGATGAATCCGCCTGTGATTTCAAACGGGCATGTTGCTCAACCATGATATTTAGGCATGAAAAGTAGCAGGAAAGAGCTTCATGTGACAAGAATTCTGATAAGAGTCTCCATCACCCACAGGTAGAGCTGTAGGGCAGCTGAGCCTGCCCACTAAGAAGAGTGCCCCTCCACCGCAGTAGAAGACATAACACGCTTCCGTGGGAAACTGGATCATTTCATTAAGCAAAATGACAAGGAGATAAAAAAAATAAGCGTGAGTGAAGATGCAGCGATAAAAGGTGATGCAGGAACCAGTGCTTTTGTTCCCCTTTAGCCCGGGAAAAGGAAGAGGACAGAGATAGGGAGGGGGAGAGAGAGAGAGTTAGAGAGAGAGGGAGAGAGAGAGAGAGAGAGAGAGAGAGAGAGAGAGAGAGAGAGAGAGAGAGAGAGAGGGGGGGGGGAGAGAGGGAGCAGTATCTGCAGCAGCGCAGTAAAGGAGAAATTCCAGAAAATAAATAAATAATTTCTCAGTAGCTCCTCATTCACTCTATCACAGACGGAGCAAATCCAGCAAACGGTAACCTCTGGTGTGGTAGAAATCCACACAAGAGTGTTTCTATTTCAAATGCATGTATGATCCTTCCCTCGCGCTCCACCTGCTCAGTCTCATGCAGACTACTGCTGCATTCCCCTCAATGCTGCTCGTTTTTTTCCTTTCTCCTCTCCCGTTACCTCGACCAGATCTGCAGCGTACTGCCTCTGAGAAACGGTTAATGTGACAGCTGCATGCGTCTGTCTCTGGAGGAGGGAAGGTGATTCTCCTCAGATGAGATGGCTTGGATAGCAGACACTGTGATGCTGCCTTGGACTGCTGCAGCAAAAATTATGCTAATTAAAAAGAACCGCCGTATCATGACTCCCGGATGAGTGAAATTCCAGGACAGTCTGGACCCCCGCAATAACAATCTTGGCTTGGAGTTGTGGTCTAATGAACGCGAGATAAAGGAGCTCTTCTGAAGGCATACTGTAGTCAGAGGCTCTGATCCAGCGAGGCACAGCATGTGCCTCTGTGTGTGTGTGTGTGTGTGTGTGTGTGTGTGTGTGTGTGTGTGTGTTTGTGTGCGTCTGAGAGAGCGAGTCTGTGAGCGATAGCAGGAGGGAGGGAGAGACAGGAAGAGACAGCGAAAGAGAAAACAGGCAGCCACGACGCAAACACACAGGGAAATAGTGAGGCAAGAAAATGGGCTGTGTGAATAAATAAATGCTAGAGATTCACAGCGCACAGGCTTGCAGGTCCTGGCAGTAACACGTAGGAATCATACTGCAGAGGAGGAGCCTGATTTAGGTGAGCTGTCAGAGCTGTTACAGAATGAACACAGGGGTATTGGTATGGATGTGCTCCTAACATAAAGACTCGAGAGCTAAAAGGATAAAAGAAACACAAATACCTGTCAAAAGATATAATGCAGCTCACTACATTAGGCTGAGGAAGCTATAGGCTATGGTATGTCATCCATTTGAAAGAAATCAAAGCAGTGCCTCCAAAGCCTTTTCCCAGCATTGCATTGCATAACTTTTAACACTGCTAATCAATTTGCTCTCTGCCTGATGTGTTCACCTCATATCTGTATACAAATCACCCCTCTGTTTGAGAGCTCAGTAGCTCTCTGTCCTCATGCTGCTTAGCCATGCAGAACTTATTCCTAGCTGTGACTGATTGGAGTTCAGGGGTATTCTGACAGTTTCTGAGCTGCTCATGTTTTTGGGGTTGGGAAATATGATGGCAAGTTGAATTGGAAGTATATTGACACTTGTGAGGATAAACACATTATCGGAAAAGGAGAGACAAAGTAGGGCGGGATCAGAGGTAGAGGAGATGGGAGTAACAGAGAGGGATAGAGATTGCAGGGGGGAGAAGTAAAGGGAGAGGAAGGGAGACTGTAGCGATATCAGCTAAATCACGGTCGATAGAGATATCAGCTGGGATTGCCTAGTCGGTTGAAAGGACACGTATGGAAACAGGAGGACAGAGGCAAGCCATGCAGCACCACCTCTCATAGTGACAAGAAGGCGAGGCAGGCCATTACTCAAGCAGGGGAGGGGGGGTGGGGCGTGTGGGGGAAGCGAGGCTGATTGAACAAAAAGAACAGAGGAGGGGTGAGAGCATAACACTCTAGAATGGCAAGTGCCTGAGCAGCATGTAGACATTCATCTGCTGGTATTATGAACATAAATACATTTTAACAAGCTGTGGATTTTTTTCTTCACATCTATCCAATCAGAGGGAGATTTAAATCCTTTATGTGTTTCCTCTTCTATATATTGTTCAGTAAATCTTAATGCTGGGGAAGTGCATGCCAGCTTAATCAAACAGACATAGTGATGATGCAGAGCATTTTCTGTCTATAGCATGTCAACACATTTACAGTAACGATTATTTGGTGTGGAATGCAATGACAAGCATTACCAATAATCCTCTGATAGTGGAAAAGTCAGTTTTACTGTATTTCTACTGTCAAATCTTCAGCGAGTTTCAGCTGCCCTCAGCTGTACTAGAAATTATTTCAAACTTAAACACAATCATGTGCAAATAAAACCAGCATTTCATTCCCAATAACCGGGAGGAGTGGGTACGAGAAGTTGAAGTGGAATGATTAATAGCCAGTGACTTGGACTGTCAGGCTCTCCAGCATGTGAGCATCTTTCTAGGCAGCGATGATATCTTGGTGTGAGCTGTCTAGAATGAAAGGCTTGCATTAATCAATTTACGTGCTTGAGGGTTGCTCAACATGATGAAAGCCATGCTATCTGGACAACAAGAAGGGGGAGGCTGGGTATATTTAACCTTGTCTTGTCCTTGGTTATTTAATAAGTTGGGCATCTCACGCAGCTCTTAGACAAACCTCATACAGGATACACATCAAATACCCATTTGATGTATGGTGATAGATTTGAGGATGAGCTTTATTCTTAATTGAATTCCAATTGACTTCTAGATTTTGAAAATAGAATGTCCTATATTTGCGACTTCTACAGATATCCAGTCCAATAAACCTTTGATTTGCATTTTTATATTTTTCCTGCAGGCTATTTTAAATTTTTTCCCCCTTGACTCATAGAGAACTTTGGCAGATCTCTATGCATTTGCATAATCAAATAATGTTGCATGTATGGAATATACGTATGGTTCAGAAACAATGAGCAGAACATGTTTAAATTTCTATGTAGAAAAACTACAAGTCAAGGGGCCTGCAAACTTGCAAATGACATGATCTGAGAAGACATGTGCAGCGTTTGAAAGACTTAAGAGACCTAAATGTGCACTGTTTGTTCCCAGGAGGATTTGTGAGAGAAGATTTTTCCCGTCTCGCCCCAGGGGGTAAAGTAGCAGGATTAATCATAGCACTTTCAGATTAATTACTCATAATGCGAGCATCCTCTGAAAGGCATGGCCTGCAGTTGTGATGTTTGGTTGATTTCATTAGGCTAAAAATGACAACACCTAAAATAAGCCTGGCTTAGACGATGCAAGGGAAGGAGAGAGAATGAAAAATATGAAGGCTCTGAAATGCACAATGGTTCCATCGACAGATAGAAATATATGTATAAACAGTATAGGAGACAGAATCATCAGATAATGTAGCAGAACAGAAACATATACAGAACTGCTCACTTATTTCATAGTTTGTTTGATTATGTTGTGTGCAGACCTGACAACAATATGAAAACTAATATATATGGATGGAGATTTCATATTTCTAAAAGAGGTCAGGTACATCTGGCTAAACAAAAGGTTCAGAGTTCAGTGGTTTAAGGCGAGCTTCTGGACTCCTCCAGATTCACACCTTGACTAAACATGATTTCCCACTTTTTTATAGCAATTTCGGTGTCTTGGCAGACTGTGTGCACTCTCCACTGAAAAGACACTGCACATGACAGTAGGTTGCATATTGTTGGCTGCACATGGCGCCGGCAAAAATAGATTCCATTTGCTTGTTTAGTTGAGCTTACTAGCCTCAGCATGTCTCCTGGAAAGCGAGAGAGAGAGAGAGAGAGAGAGAGAGAGAGAGAGAGAGAGAGAGAAAGCCCCACTAACAAGAGGAAAAGAGCAATAGTCTCTTGCATTTGACCAACCACAATTCCTAAATGTTCTGTGCTTTGGACTGATGCAAAAGACAAGAGTGTGAGAGGAGCTGCTTGAACTGTCTATTTCCCGGTCTAGCCATGGCATTCAAAAGTAATACCTGAGCCAGTACTTGAGGGAAGTGGGCCGCCACCACAGAAGACAATACAATTTGTGCTTGGCTGAGGTGTTTTCCCCTCTTCACTCTGGAGCCTAATTTTGATGATGAGCCTGTAAAGTCATCAGCAGGATAGTTGGCCAAAGAGGAAGCCCTGTCTTTGTTATTGGCTTGCATCAATCTACTTGTCTTGCTCATTATTTTAACAATAAAAAAAGCACCAGCAGAAATGCATAATGGATTTTACTGTTTACTGTTCTGCTATGGTTGAAAACTCTGATGGACATAGGTGGCAACAACTTAACCTCCTTAAAATGTCGAGAATGATGATACTTCATGCTGGACTACAATTATCAAGATTTGCAAACCAGCCTTTCCATAGTCATTGTTATATTATACATTTAGGTCTTGTAAACTAATGTGTTCAGTTTGTATATATATATATATATATGTGTTTTTATACTAACTCTATCCAGAACCTTAATCTTCACTTTATATGGTGGGAAATTGGACACAGAGTTCTTTCCTTTGTAATGTCTTTCGAGTATCTCTTTTCCTAGCAAGTTACTACACAATGATACTTCATAAATTAATGATTCCTTTCATATATGATTATGTGTGATATCCTCAGACTAGAAATTTTAGACATCAGTAGGTCAGACATCACTGTGAAAAGTTGTGTTATCTTCTCATCTTACTAAAGTAGCTACTTAAATCACAAGAAATTGCCTGATTATGTCATTTTGATGTCAATTTTAGATGAAAGCCATCTTTTGCCAGGGCCTTATTGTGAATAATATATTGCTTTGGTTTGCCATGCCCGATTACATTAAAGTAAAACATTACCTTCAATGTGTCATCATAATCACAAAATCTTGTTCAAGGTTCTGCAGACTTTTAGACCAGATAATCTGTTTATATTACTTCTTTGTTTGAGACCTTATACTTGCTCCAAGTATGTTTTGAAATTGTTGTTAAGAGTCTTTTATTGACTTAAGGGACTGCAAAGCATATTGTGGACTTCTTGAGGCCTTTTGTACTTCTTATAATCTAAGCAAGGCCTTTTAGCTGTACCCCCCAAGTAGACTGAAAACTGACCTTTGTCCCAAAGCTTTTAAATAAATTACCTTATACTGATTGGCTGAAGAGACATTTTATATTCTAAAAATGCTCTATTATAACTGGTCTTTTTATAACTCATTCTGCCAAGGTTATGTTAGTCCTTTTATTTTTGGTTTGGTTAACAGCATATCTCAAAAAATACTGAAAGGTGGAAAGTTAATCCATGGACAAAGGAACAAGTAGGTTTGGGTGCAGATCTGTACATGACATTCCTTGTATTTTGCTGGAATAATTGGAGATTTAGGGCCCTATCTCGCACCCAGCGCAATTGACTTTGTACACCGACGCATGTATCATTCCTGTTTTGCACCCGACGCACAGCGGACTTTTCACACCATAGACTCACGTCGGTAAATTAGAGAAGGAACTTGCGCTCCCGGGTGCGGTTCAGCACAGAGGGGGCGTGTTCTGGCGCAAACGTTCCCTAGTGCTATTTTGCAGTTTCAGTAAACAGTTCCGCCACAGACCAGGAAAAACCTAGTCTAACGTCAGTGGCGCGTTATTCAGATGCTATTTTAAGGGCGCATGCTTGGCCGTAATGTAGAGTGTGCACACCGCGCATACACTTTGCTTCTCTCTCACGGGCCCAGCAGTTCCCATTTTTGCAAACCATACATAAATACAAGGACAAATATGAGCTTGTTTTACACAACATTTCCATGAATCATGGATGTGTTGATGACTATGGCGTTATATATGTGTCACATTCCTGAGCGAGTAACTCTATGTTTTGAGCACAGAGAACTATATTTTGCAAGCGCATTACATTGCATTTTGAACAGAAATGTACACTCGCAAAATTCAGTTTGAGTAAACAAAAACCTCTTTCGTGCACAATAAATGTATTTGCATGTCTTTCTCTGCTCGCAGGTAGACGCTGCTGCGCTCCGGTCATGTCTCCCTCGCTCTCAACCTCTTCTCTCTACGCGCTCAACTCTAGACACGCTCGCTCAGATTTTCACAGCGTTACAAGTGTGCCACAAAACCAACCAGAATCAAAAGGTCAATTCTGATTGGCTGTTCATCTCCAATTAGATCGCAAGTAGCAGGAAAGACATCTACAGGGAAACAGTCTTTGACGCAACACCTGCCGTGATGCCCCAGCAAGGGGTATCTCTGCTGTAGCCAGTGGGTACTTGGAAAGATTGTGGAGCAGCTTAACTAATTAAAATAATTGAATTATGATTGATTTAAAACAATATATCAGCTAAAACAGCTCAACACATGTTTAAACATATAGCGAAGTAATCAATGGTAGAAATAAACAGCTAAAAGTGGCCTACTGACTTAACTAACAGTTGAAATGATTAGCTAAAAGTAATGGATGAATTTTGAAACATTAACCACACTTCAAGTAAAAGGCCTAGCTAGCTAGTAGAATTTCTGACCAAACCAACCTAAATGTTTACAGTTCAATTGCATGAAAATGTAAGAATATTCACTTTAATATGATAAATAGTGTGAATACATTGGGAATTGATAGGACGGGATATGTGAGTTTATATGACAGGGCTGTGGGAGAACCTCAGACCAGAAGGGTTGGAAAGCACTGATCTACAGTATTTTATATTATTGACCGACCGGTATATTACAGACATGCCTTAATAGTTGTGTTAATCACAATACCGTTGTTTGAATTACATATCTCTGTGTGTGACTAACGTCATCCTTCACAAGCAATCTAACATTAGCCCAGCATGGATAAAGTCCAGCTATGCATCCAACGAACACACCTAAAATGTCACAATCCAGCCACTTGTAAGAAGTTTGTAATACTGGTTACATAGTTATCGTGTTTTATTAACCTTAATTCTGTTTGCCAAGGCTATATATTTTATTGGCTTGCAAAGTAGCTATCCGATGCTAACGCTAACGTTAGCTAGCTAATTTATGTCAAAAAGCAGTAGCTAACTAATGTTACTGCCAAGATATGGTTTCATTGTAAGACAGCGTAAACACATGACAACACTTGACGAGTCTTACAACACCTCTCTGGTCTCTAGTGAAATCATATCTTGGCAGTAGTTAGCTAACGTTTCTGCTTTTTGAGATAAATTAGCGTTAGCAACGGATAGCTCCTTCGCAAGCTAATATAGCAACATAATTCAGGTTAATAAAATACGGTAATGTAACCAAAGTATTAAAAACTACTTAGCTACATGTGGCTATAGTGTGACAGGTCTACTGCTGTTCAGTCTCGCATTGCGAGACCTAGCTAACTTAGCTAGTTACAGTGCTGCGAGGCCTGTTTAGATGACATGTCGGCTGCAGTGTGTGAGCTAGCTAGATTGCTTGTGAAGGATGAGTCAAACTAACGTTAAACACACAAGGTGATATAAGTCAAAGAAAACAACGGCATTATAGTACACACAAATATTAAGACATTTCTGTGATATAAGTCAATAATACAAAATACTGACCGAAATGTGTTTTAATCCAGTAACATTAGTCGAACAGCTCCACTGTAGTCAGTATTTGCTGTACCAACAGGTGTAAACTGAAAAAGAGATTTTTTTTTCTAGATTTTTGTTTCCTGCTACTTGCGATCTAATTGGAGACGAACAGCCAATCAGAATTGACCTTTTGATTCTGCGATTGGTTGGTTTTGTGGCACACTTGTAACGCTGTGAAAATCTGAGCGAGCGTGTTTAGAGTTGAGCGCGTAGAGAGAAGAGGTTGAGAGCGAGGGAGACATGACCGGAGCGCAGCAGCGTCTACCTGCGAGCAGAGAAAGACATGCAAATACATTTATTGTGCACGAAATAGGTTTTTGTTTACTCAAACTGAATTGTTTTTTGCGAGTGTACATTTCTGTTCAAAATGCAATGTAATGCGCTTGCAAAATATAGTTCTCTGTGCTCAAAACATACAATTACTCGCTCAGGAATGTGACACATATATAACGCCATAGATGACATAAATGAGGAAATATTAGAGCACTTAAGGAGATGTGATGTTGAACTGCATGTGCCGATGCCACTTAACCCAAATGCCCCAGCAGCAGCACGGGAGAGGAGAGACAGAAGAGCTGCATCGTCTGTAGTGAGGTAATCTCGGTCTAATGTTATGACTACATTACAAAAATATCACCATGCATTCATAACCTCGTGATTCAGTGAGAGTGAGCCAACACATCGGAAATTATGTTTTTGTGACATTTCTTTATTTACATTTTGACAAAAAGAAAAATCAATAGCAAACGTCGGTCTCCTCGGCTGTGAACCGCTCCTGGCGTGCGCCCATGGATGTATTAAGAGCGTGCGCCTAACAAATCTGCCATTATAATAGCAATCCGCCATGGAACAAGCGCGCCTGCTTTTAAAGGGAATGTGTGATAACGCTCTGATTGGTTTATTGCATATTACGCCCAAACCACACCTATGAGTAATGTAGCTACTTCAGACCAACCCATTTTAGATTTGCGTCGGGCGCAAGAGTCATTTATCCCACCGGTATAATAGCAACAGCGCCCGAGATCCACCCACACTTGCGTTTGATACTTGCGTTTCAGATCGTTAAAATAGGGCCCTGAAGATTATGTCAATATTGTTGCCTTGTGTTATTATTTCTGTCATTACTGCACTTGGCCACAGGAAGAGCAAGGGAGAAACATTTAAACACCATGGGTCTGGCCAACAGTCAAACCTTGGCCTATTTACTTATTCGCTCATTCTTTCACTCATTCAATATTCCCTAAATAATAAACTCCAGCCGCCAGCCACTGGTATAGTTTTTACCTTGTGAGTCTGTGTGTGTGTGTTTGTGTGTGTGTGTGTGTGTGTGTGTGTGTGTGTGTGTGTGTGTCATCATGGAAAATGTGGTCCTGGAAACATCTACTGTAGGGGGAGCTACCACAGATGTGGTTTTGAGTACTTTGCCAGGTGTTTATATGACTGCAGCCAGATTTCTTTTACCACAATAACGTCGCAACCATGCAAGAAACATTCACGAAACTTTACAGGTGTATAGTTGAGATCAAAATGAATGAGAAGTACGTGTGGTCCAATCAAGAGCTCCGGAAGTAGAGGGTTAGGAAGTAGGAAGTATTCAATATTAATTTGCATTCATATCCATTTTTACTTCCCCTCAGCAATTGATATTACTTAACACCATATGTCATGTGAGTAGCCACTTAATGAGCAAGGGAGCAGGGTCGGAGGGAAGTGGAAGATTTAAAATGAATTCACAAGCTGTTATCACAAATTCTATTCAGTGATGACTCATAAAAAAAAAAACGTTTTTCTAACTGAACATTGTACTACTGAGAATCATCAGATAAGTTAATCAGTGTCTTCAGTAATTAAAAAAATTAATTTTATTTCTATTGCACTTAACATCACAACTTCACCCAAGAAGAAGTGCAGAGGGGAAGTAAACGGCTTGTTAAACCATTATTGAAACAACCTGCTAGGCTCTCTGTGTCTCTGTCTTATTCCGGGCACCACACTGACACTCTGTTTACCCCAACCCATTTGCATGGAGGGTTTGCCTAAATGAAGGGTTATCCCAAACCTGATAGTAGAGAGGGATAGTGAACTATGAATCTCTCCAACGGTACTCTCTAAAATCACTCTAGCAACCATGCAACCACCTGAAACAATCTAGAAATACCCTAAAAATATATATTTTATTTATTTTTATATATTTTTAGAGCTAAGGATTGGTAAGCAACCATCCAGCCATACCCTGACAAACACCCACGATACCACTGCAACCAGGTAGCAACTTTTGCTGCAGATCTGGATTCAGATGCACAGTAAAAATTAGCAAACATATTTTGTATTAATAACAGGTTTAGAGGATTACACAGCCTTGGCAAAGGTATGTACTGCACGTTTAACCTGTTTTGCAGTGTATTTACTGTTTGTATTACTGTCTGTTTATTTAGGGTTAGGAAGTAGAGTGCTGATCCTAAACCATGGAAAACTCTCTCCAATCAAGTCATCAAGTCGGGCTGTGATATAAGTCTGTATATACATGTCATGTGGGCATGAAGTGTATTTATTGAATAGATAAGTACTTCACAATGGGTGAAAATGCAAAATAAATTAACATATTATTGTACATTGGATGTGGCTGAAGGTAATACCAAATTAAGGTTATCTATATTGTGTATTTACCCACATGACTTTGGGATAGTCCATATAAACTACTAAGGCAAATTAGCATTGTATCACTACCCAAGGGTGAATTGGGTGCAAAGAAGAAAACATAAAGTTTTTATTTCACTAATCATGCAGAGACTGGTGCTTTGTTGTACAATGGCCAGCGAGTGAGCCAGGAATAGAGAGGAGACAAAGAGAAGGGGTAGACAGAGAGAAATAAAAGGGAGGGAATGAAGAGTTTGTTTGTATGTGCGAGAGAGATAAAGGAACACACAGACCACCAGTGCATTTGCAAAGCATATATATCAAATGCAAAGAAAAAATAGATCCAGCCCACATACAGTATTGCTCTCTTGTAAACTAACTCTAGCTTGTGTACATGCAGATACAGTTAGTGTGGTTGCAGTCCTAGGTGAGGGAATACTATTGCACAGCATGTTGCAGACAGTACAGACAAAACACACTTCCTATTGACCCATGATGGTAGATCAACTGCATATTGTTTGGTCTTTTTGTTGCAATAATAGTAATAAATCATAATAATAGTAATAAATCATAATAATAAATATGTGGTAACATTACGCCAAATTGCCTCATAATGTCTTTGGGTGGGTGAGTCTTTACACAAGCACATTGTAAAGCACATTGAGTTTAATTATAATAAAGTGCTATATAAATAAACTTGCCTTGGATTTGCTGAAATTAACATAAACATAATTATTTGTTTATTTTTTTAAATCAGTTTACAGCATCACATTACCTCATGTACTTAAAGTAGTCAAGGTAGGCTTCTAGTGTCACCACAAAGTTAGACACACATGTAAAACCCTTCATTTATCTACAAGTCTGCTAATTACATGGGTTAGTTACAATGGCTTCGACTATTACTGCTGTGCAGAACACTGCAGCCGTCTTGAGTGCCTTGTTATGTCCTCTTTCCATAAACTAATCTGCTAAATGCCAATTTCATATGGATCGTGAGTTTTAATAGGTTACAGAAGTGGGCTGGGGAAAGTGAAGGATTAGTACATGGGTTTTTATCAGGCCACAGAGGCAGCTTCAGCAGCTGAAGACAGTAGCAGCCAGTTGCTGTGTCTGGAGAGAAAATATGACAGTTGTGACCCTAAGTATAGAAATCTATCTTATGTTGAAGTATATATAAGTATATGTATTGCTATGCCAAGCCCAGTCCAATTGTATTGACTGCATATGAGGCTGTTTTTCACCTGTGAGTCAGTATGTTCAGCAATAATTCAAGGTAACATTTGCACCAGGCACATCAGGAAAACAAATCTTTATTGTACTAAATGTACCATCATAATATAGTATGCAATTGTAACAACATTTTTCTTTATAAAAATTACTTAGGTGCCTTACTTGGAGAAGGACTAAAAAGTAACTATATCACGACTACATCAGTTAAAAATATGAGCTATAATTGGCTGAATGTCCGTTAACCTGTATGTATCTTATGTGTTGGTCATATTTCTGTTAGATTTATCTTAATCCTCGTTAGTGATGCAGTTTAGCGTATGTTTTATCGTATCATTTTGCAGTTCCAATACATCTGTAAACTAAGGTGATATGATCTGGCTTTAAAGATCTGTAAATTCTGTAATGTTGCTTTAAAAACCTGATAACAGACCTGTTTTAATAACTGACATAGTATTATTTTTAGAGGTAAAGTCCAATATATGACATATGCAATCCAATATAAACAATGATTATGGTAATAAAGTTGAAACATTGATTTACATATATGCTACCAGTTGTTGCTGATGTTATGTTGAGTTTGAAATGAAGGGATGTTGAGGCTCCTCAACCCAGACATCACCGCAATGCATCCACTCTCTCTTCCTAAATTCTTCATTACAGTGGGTTATAATTTCATCACACACACCAAACAGAGTGAAAGCTCTGACTTTGTGAGAAGAATTGCGAGTGAATGATGTATACGTAAGTGAGAGTCACTGTGTCTGTGAGTGTTAGAGTGAAAGAAAAACAGAAATGAAGCCAGAGTAATGCAGACTCCGATTCTGAAGGCCTCTGTGTGTGCATCTAGCCTTTATGATGTAAACTGAATGTAACCTTTCTCCTCTCACACAGCCCCTGCAGTAGGGACTAGGAAACCCTGCCCCCTGCCCCCCCTCGGGACCGGCATAGACTAGCATTCATCTGTGGCTCAGCTGCTGCGTGGTCTGGGTGTCAAGTGAATCCCACCATGTTCCCATGCAGAGCGAGGCACAGAGGGGCAGTCAGAGCAGGGTGGGAGCTGTCCACTTTGTAATCAAGCCTTGCATAATGTTAGCCCCAAAACTGGACAGTGCCTTAGGGACACTTTGGGGACTATCATCCGGGAAATGTAAGAATAAACAGAGGCACTAACTGCCAATGTGAGACAATTTAGACTTTATCTTGTATCTCTACACGCTCATAGCACTAATGTACAGAAGCACTGAGCCTCTTGGCGAGCCTCTGAACCCACTTTTACACCATTTATGCCACAATTATATCTAGCTCTTGGTTATTTTGACCTGCAGTCATATTATGATTGCTGTTACGTCTTTGGTTAGTGACAAAACAATTTTGAAAAAGCATTCTTTCAATAAATGGTGTTTATATGAATATTATTTCTAAATACCCTCTTTAACAAATTGCCTGTAATTATAAAATGAAACTCTTCTCTCTGATGCAAATGGATCCTCTGTGGATATGACACTCTGTTCTTCTGACCAGCTCTTATCTTTGGTATTATGTAGTCTGAAACTGCCTATGGCTGTTTAAATCGGTCATCACACCAAGGCTATTTCAGACTGATATACAGCCTTTCTGGTAGCTCTTTTGAGGGAATCTTTCAGTTTTATTGTTTACTTATGATGCTGCAATAGAAGGTTTCCCTTCAGTCTACCTCTGACACACAAAATGAGATAAAGCTAGGAGAATATATCTATGTCTGTATTTTTGTTCTCACTTTCCCTTTGCAGTACTTGTGTATTATTTGAGCTTTTCAACCAGCCATATCATTATGTATGGATATACTGTATGGGTGGATGAATGCACAGAGAGATAGAAAGACAGACAGACAGACAGACAGACAGACAGACAGACAGACAGATAGATAGATAGATAGACAGATACTGCAAACACTAATGAACAATGCAGAAACAGTAAATACTCTGCAAAACTATATAGGCGAACCAAGACTTACTATAACAGTGTCATCTTTCCAATCAGAGGTACATCTTGCTGTGGCTTGCATGTATTATTTTTATAGATTACAAAATTATTTTAAAAGAAGGGCTTTTTTTTATTGGAAATTGCACACGTTTTGCACTCCTGCAAACTTAACATTGTTTCTTATTATTAAGCACATACTTACAATTTTACAAATACATTTTATATCTAGAAAAGTATGTGAGTGTCTGTATAGTTTTAAATTGTAATTTGATTATGATTACCGTTTTCACTTGATAATTTCACGTTACCAGATACAGTATTCTCATTGGCACAGTTGATCATAATGAGTCTTTTCTGCTTGAAGGAGCTGTTGAGGACAATAGAATAGAGTTGGTTACTTTTAACAATGCAGGCATTTAATACAACGTGTGAATATGACAGGCACAAAATGAGTATGAGTTTAATGAGTGCTCTCACTCAATGTGTGACGGTTTCACAGCAAAAAAAACATCTGCTTGGCAGAGATGAATTCTCCCAGGTGAAGTATTTTAGTATTATTGAATAAACCTAATATGAGGCAAAATTAGACCAGTGGGTGGATTGATTTACCTGAACAATCAAGTGTATTTGATTTAGCCGTGCAAGGATACTGATGCACTTACGTTATACAATAACTACCAAAGTTAGATCTTCCTCTATTTCCCACATTATAACAATTCGTATTCCTATAATAATTAAAATAATGTATGTGCTAGTAGTGACGACTGATACTAAACTGTAACCTCTAACTATGGAAAGACTTCTAACCAAATCAGCTTATCATATTGCTTTGCAGAAAGCTAAGAAGTAGTTGTTTTTATGTATTTGGTAAAAGGAAGAAAAGTGTGAGTCCTGCTGACAGGTTGAAACTCTTACATACAGTATTGAAATGGATCTGCAGAAGATGTAATCAATGTAATTACTATGTGCTGTAAGCTCAGCAATACTTACAATAAATTAAATTCACAATGTATCTGGCATACACAGACATCTTAGATAAACACTATTTAAGAAGTATTAGCCTTGACATACTAGAATAGGAACCTGACAAAAGCCAATTAAAGCCTGATGTGGAACTAAAAAATTGCTGCAGAGTGATGTTATATTGTATCGTGTAACTTCCAATCTCAGACAATGTAACTGTTGTTTGAATTCCTTGTGAGTGAGGGAAGTGTGTTTTATAAAGGTTTGGATATGTCTCCTAACTCTGTTAGTCAGTGTGACATTGGCAGAAGATTGAACTCCGTCTCCAGCAGTCAGTGTTTGCAGGGTGAGTCATAAGAGACCATAACTAATCATGAAATAACCTGTCGCATATCTGAGTGAAACTGGCAGTGTGGCTTGTATTTTCCAATCTGTTAACCATAGCTTAGCGAAGCCCATGTCTGTTTGCATTCTAATGAGCTATCAACTGGCATTAAATTATCCTGATCCGTGACACTTTACCCAAAGGTTGTAAGAGGTCAGGGGAGTAATGTCAAGTGGCTTTAAAGAGTGAGCTGAGGATTTGTGGAGAACAAATTACTGATTGCCAATGAGGTGAATTCTTGAGGCTAATGAGAGCATTAAAACACTGGGTTCCTACACTATTTGCAGTGAAAAATATACCTTTAATCCTAACCCTTAAAATAACAAGACTAAGAGTCAACAGCCACACTAGCAGCTCTGTGAGGCTGTACAGTAAATCTCATTGTAAGGAAGAACTATTAGATGGATTAACCAAAGTATTGCGCAAGCCATAGTTCACAAAGACCATGAATGTCTGCACCATATTACATGGAAATAGAATACAATAGTTCTTCGTATGGTTGTATTTATTATTTAAGTCTATGGAGAAATAATTATTCTGTCATACTTAAAGCTCCATCATGCAAAATTCTTTGTATATACAATTAAATCAAATGACTGTTAATGTGAAAGGGTTACTGTTACTATGGATCACACATTGTGAATCAGCAACCCTGTTCACAGCTTCATGCAGCTATTACCTGCTTTTAGCAGATTAGCAGAGCATCAAAACCGCTCAGCACAGCTATAATTTCAGGGAAGTAAAAAAAAAATACAACAATCTTGCCTTTGCTGCTATCTAGAAAATGTTCATCTTGGTGCACACTGTGTTCCTACACAACATGTTATGTAATATCTTACTCTAATGCCTTGCTACCACTTGTTAATGAGGAAGAAAATGCAATATCATTGAAACCCACAGTGTAGCACGTAAAAGTATGGTAATACTTAACCCTTGTGTTGACTTCGGGTCACATTGACTGGTTTTCAATTTTTGTTTTATATCAGAAAAAATGGGACGTAGAAATAAGCGCTGAAAATGTGTAGAAGAAAAATGTAACAATTTAAAACGTTGGAAAAAGCAAAAACAAAAAAAAAAGGCGTCAAAAACTTTCAAGGATGACGGGAAGACAACACAAGAGTTAAGTGTGTTAAAGCAGCGTGTAATATATTTTTTATTGTATTAACCAAGAGGAACAGTCATATACGAAGGTGAACGAAAACATGAGCACTTCAAACGTATGGCTGTGATTACCCCATAATACCATTAATTCATTAATTCTGGCCCGTCAACAAACTACTCATTTTGCATCAGCAAAATGCAACTAAAACTCATTTCAGAAAATCACAAGGTGGAAGGAGATAAATTAGATGAGCAGAGCTCTTTTTTTAGACTAATTTTCCTGGTTGCCTAGCTGTATTATCCTGGGAAAACCCTGACGAACTTCCGGCAAATTTGAGATTTGCTCTCCAAGTCAGTCTGGCCAAGAGCCCATTCAAGCCCATTTCCAATTTTTCCAAATTGAGGCACCAATCACAACCGTTGAGGCGGTCTTTGAAGCAGCTTTTTGTTTACATTCAACATGACAGCCACCGAAGCGCAGCAACCCGTTAATGCTGCTGTCGCTGCTACGTCACCCGGATCGTTGGTCTGATTGGTTGAAGGACTATCCAATTGCGCCCAGAGGCATTTGAGCAGCATCCGTTGGTGATGGCCCTTTGGAAATGGGCTTTGGATGAAGCTTGCCCACTCTCAGTTACAACTGAGAAGGGTCTGGTGTCAACCAGGCCATAGCTGTATGGGAAATGAATAGACATCAGGTGACGTAGTCTAAATGCAACACCTGTTTTGTTGCATTGCTTTGCTTGGTCTGAGGTTACACTGTGTATTTATTTCATCCAGCAATGATTTTTTTTATCTAGTCATTTTTTATTTCTTTATTACTGCTCTTTAATGTTTTATGTAAAGCACTTTGAATTGCCCTGTTGCTGAAATGTGCTATACAAATAAAGCTGCCTTGCCTTAATGCCATCTTCTGCCATTTTAAGGAACATGAGATCAAATTTGTTGTCCTCTCTGCCTGTTTTGTGTTAGAACAGTTAGCACATTCTTTGTTAAATACCAAACACAGTTTAGTAAATTTGTGGAAGCAAGCTATTTCAGTAATCTCTTCCACTATTTGTGTGCCCTACCATTTCTATTTATCAAACATAATTGGGACTCAAATCTCTCATTCAGAGTCTACACAAATTCTGCACCATTGGTAAAACAGCATCATCAGTTTTTCTTTGCACATGCAATTATATTCATTCCTTAACAGCACAACATAATGAACAGTATGAGTCAATGCGTCAGTGTCACTATGAGTCTGTCAAACATTCTATCAAACATTGCTGAATGGATTGAAAAGAACATCCAGTCTGATTGCTGATACGGTAGCTCTTCTGTGAATACTGGTAACACTAGTGTTTTTGGTACCTGAATAGTAATTCTTAAATGACATAATACTGCCCTTTAGAGAAAACCCCTTAAAACACAACACATAAGAGGACAAAGACATGTTTTTAATGTGAGAAACTGGAAGGACAGAGAAGCCAAAATAAGTGGGCTATATTGCCTCAAGTGTTTGACTTCTTTTCACATCTATGCAAATGTCAAAAGTTTTCCACTCATGGCTAATAGGATACAAAGCTGTTAAAAGGCAGAGTGGTCATGCATTGACCTGTAGTGTATTTCACGGGAAGACAAGTCTGAATGAGTTACAAAGAATTACAATGATTAAAGCAGTGCTTTCTGTTAATCACAGGTTCACTTTTATAACCCTGTAAGCTCTACCAGTCAATTTCACAATGCTCAAGCTTTTCTACTTCCGTGATGTAACAGCGAGGAGCTGCGGCAGAAGTTTCAGGCCAGGAGTATCCATATGACTCACACAGAGCAGAGATTTGGCAGAGATTATCTTTTTCTGGGATACACTGCCTCTATGTTGAGCAAAGCTGACAAAGCCAGGTGGCTGAGGTGATGGCAACTAAAAATCCTAACATCTAACTTTATCAGATGTCTGGATAACGCTGCTTGAGCATACAGGATTTCTATATGCATAAATTAATTAGGCATGTTGATTTTAAATCCATCCATCCATCCATCCATCCATCCATCCATCCATCCATCCATCCATCCACCCACCCACCCATCCATCCAGTTTTGCCAAAGTTAGGAAAGGTAATTGACTTTGATGGAGTCCACTACTGTAATCAATCTGACAGCCTCTATCTATGAATGTTTCACATCAAGAGACAACTCTGTGGTTCAATTGGTAGTGGCTTACTTAAGAGGCAGAGACTGTGATCCGACAATGTCTTTATTTGAAAGGTTAATAGCAGAACCAACTAATGCTTATCACAACATATTTTAATTGCCCTCAGACGTCTTATGGTGTTCAGAAAGATGCTACAGATGCACACTGTCACCTCAGAGCGGGCATTAATAAGGTGAACTGGGCCACCAACAATAACTCTCTCTACCTAGACTGCATTAAGTGGCTGAATGAAGAATAATTCAGTTCTAAATGCAGCGGTTAAGCGCAAGATGTTGTGTAAGGATACATGTAGGTGCAATATCATTATGTGACATTAAGCAAGCAGGAGGCCAAGCTCAGTCATGACTTGGACTTGAACCCACTGAAGTTAAATGTAGAGAATCAACGAAAGATCAAACCAATTTAGATTATTATTTCTACAGACTGCCAGTTTTTCAAAGGCTCAATTTATGTATCATTTTGCGCGAGCTGTACTGAATTTGACATTTGAGTGGTTGAGACTGTGTAATCAATGCCGCTATGGGAGGTTACTGCGTCCACCTCCACTTCCTCATACTTGCTCTTTCAAACACAATATAGCCTCTTTAATGGTAACAATTTCTAATCATAACTCCTTATATACCCTTACATCTGTTTACAGCAAGTCTGCAAAGTAATTTAAGAGATTTGAGACTACAAAGGAATGAAGCATACTGTACAGTATGCTGTGATTACAAAGTCTGTATACACAACTAACTGTAAATGAGAGATTACAGTATATCTAAATGGACACAAATATATCTTTATGTTGCCATACTGTACATGTCTGCTTGATCCAGACCATTTACTTCATATGGCCCAACTCAGAAGTGTCTCACAAGTCTATTTCGGGTAGGCCACCATGTTATGAACAGCAATGCGTTTTCTTGAGCCTCAGTCCCGGGGCGCGAGATTAAGTCAGAACCTGATCCTGGATTATCCTTGTCGCCTTTGGGACACACTCATAATCATGAATGACTCCACCTGAAATGAAGGTCAAAGGGAAAATGGGATTTGATTGAGGTCTTATACTTATACTTTTTGGTTATAGATCTACAGAAAGAACCATTAATATTCCCAAAAACAATCATCTTCAAAATGTTCTTATATTTGTAATGTATAGTACCAATGGCAAGAGGAGAGATCTAGAAATCTAGACTACAATTTGCTTTATCTTACAATTACAAGTACATATAGTCTGCATAGAGGTTTACCAAAGCCTCTGCTATGTTTTACAGTGTAGAATCCTTTGATAATACAAAATGCATCCAGTTACTTTGAGGAAATGGAAAACCATTGTAGTTTCTGGCACAAATAAAATGAAAGCTAGATACAATGCTTGCTAACTGCCATATGACAAAAGAAAGAAGGAAGACAGCTGCTGTCTAGTGCCGTATAACTGTACTTTACCTGCAAGCCTGGAGGCTACAGGCTCAATTTACAGTCTGCATTACTTCCGTGGGTATTAAACAATTCAAAGGAAATGTTGACTTACAAATTGATGGCACGATGGGTTCCACTCTGCAGATAGCTGATAGGTGCAAGTGTGGTTAAGTAAAGCTGTGTCACGTGGAATTTCATAGGTTTGTAAAATGTGTGGCGCGCTAATGTGGACTCACATGGTTGTGATAGGGTGGGAGGACATAGATGATGAGGGGCGAAAAGGGCAGGAACAGTTGTGTGACAATAAGTTAAAATCAGTGGTTTCCCATTGTGCCTTTTAACACTGTATTGCAATACATTTGTCACAGTTGTCATTTTTTCTTATGGGCTAAATGGAAGTTAAGTGAAATAATCGTTTTGTGTTGTACATTTCGTTATGACAGGAATAGTCAAATACACTAAGATATACACGCTTGCAAGCACATGCACACACACATAGACAAGAAAGTAATGCATATGCCAAAATAATCATCTGTAGCTGCAGAGGTTAACCAATAATTACACTCCCCATATGTTTACAGAAAGAAGCTCTGGAAATTGAGCACAGAACATCATTGTATATCTGGGTGACTTTGGTGACGAAACGATGACCTGGAGGTAATTAGCACAGATGTTTGTGACATACTTGGTAAATTGCTTCCTGTATATGAATATAAATGTACTGAAGCACAAATAAACTAAGGGATCTTAGTTGCTTGATAACCTTCTACACTGTTTCTTAGGAGGTTATATTTTTGAACAATAGTAAGTCAGTAAAGTACACAACTCTCCTTTTTTTAATTCTTAGAATATTTGGCTGACCTTCTGGACTGGTACACAGACAGGTGGGATGAGGAGATTGTTAGGCTTTAGTGTTGGCAAGAAAAACAAAGCAGCAGATTGTGGCACGGATGAGACAGGCTGTACCAACTAATACTGATGGTTACAAAACCATTGTCCTGCCTACATATTTGTTTGTGTTTTCACATTATTGTCACATTATTTATTTGTTTTAATGACTTTGATGATGGCTCAATGCGAAGAATGAGGCTTGTTATTTCCTCTGCGTTGGACGGATGTATTGGTTTGACCTTTGATATCGGCCAGCAATGCCATTTACCACCTGGATGATTGAGAGTCCTCCCTGAATGCTGCTGGATGAAAACCAAACATACTACAATGAAATAGTTTTTTTCTTGAAAATGTTATTTTTTTGCTGTTAATTGTTTAATAACAGTCTTGTAAATGCAAGAACACATCCTAGAGTTTCCCCTACAATTGCAAGAGAGGAGATCACTCTGTTTTAAAGTGCTTTAATAAAGCCCTGTAATCTTAAAGGTGTCTCTCTCAGGGCCTGTTGGTAAGTGAACACAGATCATATGTGGGACATAAACATGGAGCATTTGAAATATATGTTGGCAGCTCCTGTCCAAACATTTTGTATTTAAAACTGACTGAATCATACATCATTGAAAACCGACAAGATATGTATTCAACATTCTACAAACAGCTAGATTTTGCCTCTGTCTTTGACAACAAAATATTACTGTACATACATTCATGTTTGCAATCCTTGTTAGACGGAGTGCTATGAAGGTTTAGCCTTAGGCTGTTTAAAATTCAGGCTTAGATGATGTGATGTGCATCAAACTAGCTGCAATTACAGAAAAAAATCAAAAATCAAATAGGATTGGGGTTGAATAACTGCATACCAACATGTAACCTCTCTCAAGGGGAGTCATTAGCAAGTTTAATAAAGATCAACGTGTTTTCTTGATTCTTGTTTTGCTTTGACAAAACACAGCTGACATGAGCTATTATCTGCATGCAGATAGACATGAACTGTATTAAAACAAAGCTCACTGTCTACAAATATTAGTGATTAAAAGTGGACAAAGTTTTAAGAGGTACTACATTGAAAATCAATGCATTTAATCATCCAAGACATAGGCTACTGTAGGAGTTTTGTAAAAAAAAAAAGAAATAAAAAGACTAAATTATTTGGCTCGTCTCCATTGGAACAACGATGGAGAGCACCTGTTCTGATTTCTGAAATTGTAATTTGATAGTCCCATCTCCATCGATACAAAGTTTTGGTGTTGCTGTTTCTCTCCCCCTCCCGATTATACTGTTTTATTGTTCTTTTTGAAATGCATTTGTACATTTTAAATCAATAAAATAATTTTAAAATCAATATTTTGTGTAAAATTATAGATTTCTTAGTAGCCGTATGATAAGTGGGAAAATGTAGAGAAACTGGGTCATTACTGCGAATTATACCCTGACAGGGTAATGCAGGACCCCAACAACACCGAAATATACATTTTGTCCGGGTGCACAGTCTTGGGAAAGTAGGAGATGTAATAGATAAAGACTATATTATTATTATAATATTATAATATTTTAAATATTTAGATTCTCCTCATATATAAAATTGCATATACTGTACAGTAAATGCCAGATATCTTATTCCTGAAAACATGACTTTCTTACACACACTTTTGCTATCAAATTATCCTCAAATAGCCCCCCTACAGAGTTCAATGGACTTCTCTCTTAAAACAAATCTGCATAACAGCACATTTCAATAATGATTATCACAAAGGCACAATTCTTGCAGTTATTCTAAATGACTGCAGCAAATGAAGCTTAACTTGCCATGACCACTGGACCAATAAGCTTAATGTTAATCTCCTGCTATTATAAGTATGAAAAGCTTTTGGTAAAAGTCGGGTCTATTATTTTGGACATAGAAGGCGGATCAGCAATCAGACTGGAGCTTTTTGAAATGTAGTGTTATCAACGTGTCATCTGCAATTAGCGTGCAATCGATTACTCAAGTCAGAAATACAGCACATCACCAAGTTGTACAGCAATTGGTTTCATTTCAATACAGTGAGAAAATGTACTTGCACATCATAGACATGTGCTTAAAATGGGCAATCAATCCCAGAGAACATCACGTGTGCTCCTCCTGTTGTCAAAGTTATGTCACTGTTGTGGTTTTGTAGTTACAAGGGCAGATTCATCTGAAATGTCACCATGCAAATGAGGAGCCACATGATCATTAAAGGAATAAGAAAGAAAGAAATATTTCAGTTAGATGAAATTATGTTTCCTGACTCCCCCCCCTGAATTTATCACTTTTGTTTGTGAAATACTATTTCACAAACAAAATTACTATTTCTATACTATATTTATTTTGCCTTTCAGGGCTTTTAAATCCTTCAAAGGAAATAATCCAAGAAAGGCATTAAACTTGTCAAGAGGGGCCACAAGTAGACATTGCGTAATTTCAGGGGTCCACAAGCCAAAATGAGCTGGGAACCACTGAGCTAGATAATGTGAAAAATTAATTTCTCTTATTTCTTGAACAGTTAAAATTTTGGGGATACAGTGTTTTCCCAAATACCAATGAAAGACTGGCGAACCAGTGAACATCGAGCCGCCCAGACACCCACTGTGAGCAGCTCACCGTTTGGTGTAACCTACAGTGACATCTGTTGTCGCTCATTGTTTCAGCCTTTAAACCAACATAAGTCTGACTGAATGTTCTTTAAGGTATTCATATTTTACGGATATTTTCACTCGTCAACCAATCACTCAACTGTGGTTTCTGATCATTATCATAATATACCCCGAAGAGACTAGAGAAAGATTTAAACTAAAGGAGACTTTCCCCACCATTCAACCCATTCAGGCGTAATACACTTGCACTTACGGTCACTGCAGAATGGCCCCCCGTAGGTGGTCATGGTGCAGTCACAGGAGAAGCCCTCCCACAGCTGCAGACACACTCCCTGGTGGTGGCAGGAGTCCTCTGTGCAGGTGGTGCTGGGACCTACAGGGTGTTGACAGCAGATTTACCAGGTGCCTTCTCTCCCACTTTATGTATGCATCTTTATGACTATGCAAAGGGAATTAATATGTAATGGTGGGCCAGACATTACTGCACAATAAGTCATCTTTTGACAGAAACAGTAATGTGAAGTGACTGTATTACTTGTACATGTATACATGCTTCCAATGTAAAGAGGTTCAGTAAGACAACCATAGTAATTTAAAACAAGGGAATTAAGATTAAGCTGTTTAACCAACTATTGCATCATGCAGCTGTTTACTGGTTACCAATTACCTCCACAAAATATCAGAGGTAATGTGATTGACTCTCTCTGTCTGTCTGTTTATTTCACTGTGACCACTTCATCTAAAAAAGAAAAAATCTGTGCACAATCACAAAGTGATTAAAAGACCGGTGAGATGGCATTCAATATTTATGCACCTAAAGAATGGAACAGTTTGCCTGCTGATCTGACACTGTGTTCCCTTAAAACCAAACTCACTAACTTCACTCAAGCCTCAAGAGAAGGATTTATAATTTAGTTAGTACATCTTGGAGACCTAAGCCCACTATCGGGCAACAACCATCGCTTATCATCAATCTCCTTACCAATAACTCATACTGGCGTAAAGCTGACTTTGCTCAGTCATGCTCCAAAGAGGAAGACATATATTGATTTTGGAGACTCTGTGACCTTTACCTAAGTTTCACCTTCAAGCCAAACTTTGGGTATACTTATATAACTACTCTGTCATAATAACCTGTCTAATGTTTCCTATAAAAGCAATGGCTGCATGGGGAGATTATATGATATGATTAAGTCTTGGCATAACTCTGTACTTTACTGACTGCTTTCTTGTTTGATTAGAACTCAACAAAAACAGCTGGACTTGACTACAGAGTGATAGTATTACATATTAGCATGTATAATCAGAAATGATAAAACCACAGAATGTGTTCACTGGCCAATTGTAATGGAGCATTCAACAAAGCTGTTTAATACCATAACAAATTTAGTGTAAATAGTTTTCAGTGAGCAGTCACTTGGATTTCCTTCAATTTCACTCTGCTCCAATACAAGGAAATCAAATTACAGGAATGATTCATACTTCCCAGTGTGTTCCTGGCCTCACCTCCACAGCCGTGCTCCACATCTCCCACCTTGTGAAGGGCATCAGCCAGCAGGTCAGGGAGTCTTCCGTTCAAGTCCACGGATGCCAGGCAGCCCTGGTATCCTTCCCGGGATGCTATTAACCTGGGCAGGCTGCTGTACATGCTCTTTCCAACACCACCGATGTACAACTCCCCTGTTAGATACAGGAGTTGGTCAAGAGAAAACCACTTAATTTGCCACAACCAAGTATGTGTTGGTGTATGTTCTGAAATATAGGCTGGCTCCACAGACAATGCACATGGTAAAGGGTAGAGTGCAAACATGAGCATACAGTATACACTGTATTATTTAGTATCTTGGTATGTATCTGCAATCCAAAACAACTGTTTTGCTACAAAGTTTACTTTTAAGATGCATATAATGTTCAGTTTGTGTTGACTGTCATCAAGGTGTTCAATCAAGTATGTGTTTTAGCATTGAGGTCATGGTTGGTGGGGGACCTGACTGCATTATATTCAGAGGTGTTTCTAATATTCTCCCCCCCCTCATGTATATGAAGGACAAACATTTTATTAATACTTAATATAATGTAGCCCAGTGGCCTCAATAATAAACATATAATTTAATTTAAACATGTCTGACAATGTCAACATCAACTTCTGTTTTCTGGCTTCAGACTCCTAACACCTGGTCCACCATTTTCAGAGCTATCAATTGTTGCCCATTTCTCAACTGTAGTTGTTGGTGCAAGCTAAACGTGGAATTTAAAGACAGTTGCTTGAACCTTACAGTTACGTGACAGTCTGCATTCTTGTTAGAGTAATATTAGAACAAAAAAAACAATTGAATATTAAGATTTATCCTAAAGAAATGTAATATTTCATCATAAAATATTGTAATCATCCCCTTCAAAAAATAAAAAAGTAGTGATATACAGTATATTATTGTTTTATTATTATTATTATTATTATTATTATTATTATTATAGTATTGTTTTATTATTATTATTATTAATAATATTAATGCAAATTTTAGAGTTGGAGTATGATTGGTTCACAATGTAAAATCTTACAGAACGAACATGAACACTGAATGCTCTGTGTTAGCAAGTATTCATTGTGTCCTTTCATAAAATACTTATGAATGTTCAGGTAAGTTACCTTTTAAATCCAGGTTGCGGGCTCCATTGGCGTGTTGGGTGACAGTGTGTGAATCAATCTTTAGGATGTGCACATTGTTGTTGTCACGGGAGATCACCACATTGTGCCACTGGTTGTCATTAAGTGGCTTGTCAGAGTTTCCTTTCATTAGCGATGGCCCATTTCCCAAGTCAAAAACATAATGAATGTACCTACAGGACAATGCAGATGTTTACATTCAGTATTGTTGTATGTAATATCATTTCTCCACATACCATAGGCTATTATGTGATTATAGTGTAGCATTTTTAAAACTTTTCTAGCCATCCAGCTGTGTGTGCTTCTGTCTCTTAATCTGTTTTGTAATATAACCACTGTGGGGGCTCAAAGTCAGAAATATTCTTTGTTGATGTACAAGTAAATAACAGTGAATGAACGTAAACACATGCGGCAAGGCTTAAGGCATATCATCATGTTGAAAATTATATTTGATGAGCAAAAACTAAACTTGTTTGAATGAAAGTTATAAGCAACATCCATGACAAAGCTGCTTCACACTAAACATTGAGCAGCCTGAAAACAATGACAGAAGTGTTGGAAGCCATTTTTCCGTCTGTGTTGTCTGTGCAAGCTTCTGCTGCAGGCTCCAACACTGAACAAGGCCTCCTGCTGACTAATTGCTTACTGGGATATTGTATGTGCAAGGTTTGACAGTGGGAAACAACAATTTCTTTCTTTCTACTTTCTCTCTTTTTACAACATTTCTCTGCTATTCTCTCTGTCACGGAAATTATCTACAATGAATAAAACATTCCGAACATATTTGTTGCCAAATGATTTTGAGTAGGTCTGAGTGCGAGAATAACACCTGTATTACTGTGGTAATGGCAGCTATTGTTTTTGCGCTCATGCTTCCTGGAACTGCTTCTTTCACTTTGACACAGTTATTTGTGATGAACAAATGCTTTTAAAGCTATTTTGTGTGTCTCTACACTGCTGCAGGCTGATGGATTGAATGATTAAGTAATTTTTAGCCCAAGAAAGAAGAAAAGTATAAAAAACACTATTTATATGCCTTCAGCTTTGCATAGTCTCACATTGCCAGACCTTCCTCCACAGTGCTGCGGAGTAAGGTCTGGAGCCACGATGCCTCTGCAAAATAGCCTCGGGAAGGAACTTGTTTTGGTGGAACATATAGGTTCAAAAGTTGTTTTAGTCGTGCAACAGGAAACTCAGATTGGACAGATAGTCTAGCTAGCTGTCTGGATTTACCCTGCAGAGATCTGAGGAGCAGTTAACCATAGTTCTCATAAATCGACCGGAGTTTAAAATTCCAACACAAAGAAAGCAGAAGGTAACGGACAGCTGGCAGAAAAGAAGGACATACGGCAAAATTTCCAACGGCAACGGAACAATCCCGGAAGTGGATTTGTTCCTGTCCCAAATAGCCCCTTCTATCTTTCCTCAGCACAAGCCTCTATGTAGATTACAGCTCAGTCCAAAAACTGCAGCACTTACCCTTTGACCAGCTCCACCACGATGAAGTCACTACCATCTCCAGAGTTGAAAAGTATCAGGCCATCAGGACTGGTGGTCTTGAACTGAAAGAAAAGGTGCATGGAGGCGTAGGCCTGCAAGGTGGAGAAGGCCAAGTAGCTGGCTTGCGCTAGAAAAGTTACAGGATTGGCCACAATGTGCCTCATGCCGAATCGAGCATTCAGCTCGCAGTAAGAGATGTCTCCATTCTTGCACTGGTCCAGATAGAGCATTCCGTTGAAGGTGAGAGCTTGCAGATGGCCAATGAAGTTGGAAGGCATCACAGAGATGAAACGCCGCTCTGTCATGACCCCCGTCTCAATGTTACTGAATTCCAGGCGGGTATGGGCGCCCTTCATGTGGCCTAAGGAATAAAAACACGCAGTTTAGATTTCAAATGCCTTTCAATATCGTCACTCTTGTAAGCAAGAATAAAGCTCCTTTATTCCTACTATATACCTTCCACTGTCACATTGTCCACAGAGAGCTGCAAATTCTTCCCACGCCGCAACACCTTCACTGTGTGCCACTCATTGTCATTCAGCTTCTCGCCTACCAGGAGTACCTCTGGTCCCTTGCCTAAGAGGAGGAAATCGTCAAGTGACAATAATACCACCAGCTCAGTATACACCCAATCCACATGAAGCTCTCTCTACTTAGGGTGCATGCATTCATTCACTTGCAGAACCACTGACACACATGCAGCCGTCAACATTCACCTGCAACCTTGAATGGTCGACATGTGTAAAATTATTTCTGTACCGAAAGCATGATGCATGCTTTTATTTATAGGGTGATTCGATTGATGTCTACTGGGTAGGTATCTAATTTCTGCACTATCCCTTGCCTTTTTTCGCTCGTTTCAAAATAGGTCACAGTGCAGAAGCTTGCAACTGCAGCACCGTCATCCCGAATCAGTGCCTATGCAACAGGCCGACACGGCAGTTCAAAGGAGTTCTGACATCGCTTGGGAAACTAATTGGCCATGCCTAAGCTGACTGTGCCTTTAGGGGTTTGTCTGTCTAATTGAGCTCAGGGTAGGAGAATTACAGGGGACGTACAGAGGGCAATAAATGGAAAACATCAACTGGTTTCTGAACACTGCACTGTTTCATCCTGAGGGAAATAAAAACGGTGACTGGAGACTTTGTCCAGGGCTGCATATCAAGTGTCTTTGCAGCACACTGCATGATACCACCATCCACCTGCTGTATATCGACTTCACAAACCAGACGGATCAATTGCATCAAATCCTGCTCCCTCTTTATTTGACTGATTTACTTGGATAATGAAAAACAAACCACTCGCTGGAGTCATGTCCAACACAAAACAGAAATGTTTATCTTGTAAATCTCCACCATGAAAATAGAGGTACTGACAAGATTTGCTGTAATGAAAAAGAGATAGTGGGGACTATTTATCTTATCTGTGCTTCTCAGAGAGGAGCATTCCTGCTATCTAATGTCAGTATGTCAGAACATCTGGGGGTGTGAAATTAGAAAGAAGTGACCAGACCTCTGTAGCCCACTCCTCGTGTCCGCTTGAGGCTACATTTACAGCTGCTAGCATAACATACCTCAAATCCGACCAAAGTGTCGGCTGTTGAGTTGCATTGTGCGTCATGTAGTTTCCAGGTTTTGACAAGGAAGGAAAATGTGCATAATCAAAAAGAGGATATCTATGTATGTGTTGTATCAATGCTAAATTGACGTAGCACAAAACATTTACTATCCTTTGTACAACTAATTGTATTTGTTGTCGTAGTATTTGATTTGAAAGTGGGGTCGTAAAGAATGTTGAATGTCTCAGTAAATAAAAACAAAGCACACATAGTAAAACTGAATGTGTAGCCTGCGTCTCATATAAGTGATAGTGATCTATCTCAAACACTGCAGTGGGTAGTAAAATGATGGAATATAATATGTATTCACACGGACATCTGACTGTAAATCCTTTGAAATGCAGGCTCCTTTCAAAGTGCCTTCGCTTCTCAAGCTCAGCTTCCAGAGGCTCGAGAGCAAGCCGCACATGTAAAGGGTCTATTTTGTCCAGTTTGATCCTCAGTTAAAATTTTATTTGATTCATATTCTCAAAGAAGGATAACTTCAAAGGCATGGTGCAGATATACAGGTTAGCATTATGAGCGAGCCAAGACTTTGAATGCAGGATGTGCGTGTTAATCAAAGCATGTTAAGGTAATTCTGTAATTTTGTAGGACAAATACCTCATTTCAAAAGTGTGTTATTATTATTATATTATTCTCCATATTCCAGAAAATTAATCAAGAGCATTGCAGCAATATTGGTTCTTATAACTATTACCCTCCCACTGACAGCTTCCAAGCAGCTGCTGCAGATGGGCTGTCTCTTTGATTCCTTCAGAAATAAGCTACACTGGCAAGATCTCTCACCTAAGAAATCTGAATCAAGTTGTAAGACAATCTTACAGGCAGATAATCCTGCAATTTAAAATTTGTCTCCATTTTCTAATATCAACCATAAAATCCATTAACAAGCCATCCATCATCACATCTGCAGTATTAAGATTGTCAGAGGTCACTGGTGTAGCATATATACAGCATAATAGATCAGGGAGATGATTATTTTTGCACACAAAGAGATGCTCATACAGTACATATTTTCTGTGGACCATGCATGATGGTACAATGCCATCTGCTGGCAGAGAGGGCACTTTCTTGGGCAGATATCTAAGTCAATTAAGGATTTACAGCTTCTTTTAAAAAGCTATGTTCAACATATTCTCTTGGGTTTTACACAATTATTTATCTGCATATTTTACTTTCTATTGAGTGCAATGAATCCTGCAGGTGGGTCATTGGGACTGGTTTACAGAGACCGTGCACACCTCACTCCTGTCTGACCATTCACACACCCATGAATGCACACACACTACTCACCTCGATCAGAGAAAAACAATGTAATCCATTCTATATAGTTGACTGTTGCTCAGGCTCACATATGCGCTGTAAATCTGTTGTAACAGTAACAGTGTCCCCCTTTGCTTTATAGCCAGTAAATTAGCATACTAGATCAATAGATCAGCATGAGACAAAATGACAGCAAAGGCTGCAGGTTATTGATTTTTCTATTGTACATGCTTAAATGTTAAAATATGTTTGAGAGTAGATAAACAGTTGTTGCAATGGGCTCCTTTCATCTCAGGTGAACATAAATACAATATAATAACTTTTATTCAGGCTGCAAATTATTGAGAAATTGAACATTAACAGTTAAACGTTTTATTTCAGAGAATCCAGGAATTATTCATACATGAGGGGTGGAAACAAGCTTTCAGCCGGCACTCGATTATAGTGATAACTTTTATAAGCATTCATAAGCCTCCTCTGTAATGGATGATCTATATCAGAGAGCCATTCACCTCTCCACTGCCAATAGCTTTTATCTCTTTCTCCCACTGCTGTAGTCTGGACCAAAACTTAAATTGCCTGTCTCTCACTATCAGGTGTGAGCAACAATCTAAATCATAAATTCAAACATCACCGTGGTACAACCCTAGAGTACCACTCCATTACACAAGAGTATAGAATACCAAAAAAATCAATCTGTTGATACAGAGGAAGATCTGCCTTTGGCATTTATCTGCCTTTTAATTAATGGAATTATTTGCACTTATTTAAATACCCCATGACTCATGAAAATATATTTGATGATTTGCTGTCATGTTCTCAGTAATTTTTTTAAAAGTAATTTCTCATGTTGAAGGATTTTAGACATTTTATACAGTACATTTATCCAGCTTGGTTATCATGCATTTATACGTAGCACATATTGTCCAGGATGCCTCTTACATTTAATATCTTTGTGGTATCACAAAGTAAAATAGCAAGTGTCTTGATGTATGACTGAGTAGTTAGACTCAGACACTTACTGTATTCAAATTCTGCCATAAAAAACTGACATCTGTTGATTTAATTTAGATAAAGAATATATGTTCCACTACATGTACTCTTCTCAAATGGGAAGTCTGCAACAAACTGTCCTCTCTCGAACATGTCTCAAAATTTTGGCAAAAACATTTTTCATGTTTCATATTAAATCTATTGATCAGATATCAGGCTAACCTTTAAATCAATCTCAGCTCTGCCACTGCAGTGTGATTATGTAGTAATAACATCTAATTTTCCCCCTTTAAATTGAGACTGAGTGCTGCTTTTCTCACTGCAAATAATTGTTGATTGTACTTGAACTGTGCCCAATCAGCTATGTGAGCAAATTAGACTCAATGGCAGCACAACAGCAGGCTACTTTATGTCAAATCTAGCTACATTTGATTACAAGACTATTATCAGTGCTGTAGTGGAGGGTATACGTAGGTATATGGGGTATACCCACCTCTTTTTCCAGCCAAAAAGCCATGGAATATATAGGAGAGTATACCCACTTCCTCCTCCATAACCTACCCATCTACCTATTAGTACACCCACCTTATCAACAACCACTACACCAGTGATTATTAAGAAAATGTGTTGTTTAAATTGTAACTACAAAGGTGGACTGCATGAGTGTAGAGCAAAAGGATCCAATTATATTTAACCAGCACAGTGAAGTCTTCTGTTCTTATCTTTGTAATGATGCCTGTGAGTAGCATAACGGCAATGGTAAACAAGGAGAATTGTGTTTCATAAGGGAATAGAGCAAGAGGCATATGATTACGCCACAGTGCATGTTATCTAAATCATGGTACAGTAAATAATTATAGGAGACACTTACTGAGATTACAGTCTATCCTGATACAATCTGGTGAGAGAGAGAGTGAGATGGTGAGATTAAAAGAAAAAAAGAACAGCACAAAAGAGGAGAATATTTCACATCCTTCAAGGTACATTCTGCAGACAGTTCAGTGCTTTTCAGAGCCCACCATCCGGGGACAGCCTCGAGAGTCTAAACCGCCACTTTCCTCCCTGTAGTGTACATAACATCAGAAAAAGGACCAGTGAGTGAAAGGAAAAGCTCAGCATGTGTCTGGCACTGCTGGAAGTACAATAGACCAGATCAAAGTTGGGATCAATAAGAGTTTTATTGACCGTAAAAGTGGACGTGCACCAGTAACCTATTATTTTTAGTGTCGTTATTGGCTCGGATGCGGCTGCTTAAATTCAGGCGTCTACAAAGGAATTTGACTGTTTCAGATACCGCGACTGATAGTTTTACTGATGCGTGCTTTGGGGTAATACAGCAGACATGCTCCGCTCCGAGGAAAATTGTTCAAAACAGATGGAACAAAAATGGAACAGGTGAACAAGATTTCAACACGTGAAACCAAATAAAGCATCTTAAAGCTTATCACCCAAAGGAGCATAATGAATTTACTACACAGAACGGGTGAGAGTGGCTACTGAACAATACTTAAATTAGAGCAATTACTGGGATTATGAAGAATTTGCATTAATGTAGTTTCCTGTTATACCTAATCACCTCAGTTTTTTTTCTTCTTTTTTTCTTTTTTACATGTAAAGCCTCTTTTTTTTTTACATGTATAGCCTCTTATATTATTTCTGTTTAGGACAATCTACATGCATTCATAAGTGATGCAGACACTAATGGGATTGATTTATTTTACTGAATACTATTGAGAAGGTCATGAATCTGTATTTTAATGTCTTGTACCAATGCACCTCTACTCAAAAGCCCAAACCTTGATCCGTCTTCACTCTTGAACTCAAAGTGCTGTTAACTGAAATTATCCAGTATCCATGGCACTATTTGTTTCAAGTTAAATACAGAGGAAAAGGGCGATTTGCACAACCTGCAGCCACAATGAACCTTACACCGTGAAAATAATGACACCAGCACAATTGTGATGCTTTGCTAACATTTTCTCATGTCTACAACAGCTAATGCCTTCTAAATCCATCTGCAATATTCACATTCAGCCTCAAAATGGATTCACCCACTCATAATTTGCATGTTCTGAATAATTAAACCAATTCATCCAACTGTACATGAATATATTGGTGTAAGTCATGTGGCTGCTGAGGAGTGCTCTCAAGCTGTCAACCACCACAGAGCAGTGGATACAGACAGCCAGAGACCAGAGTGACTTTCTGTTGCAGGTGTGTATGCGTGTGTGAGTGTGTGTCCATCACTGGCACCCTCTGTTCAGCGAAGCGACTCTAAACTGGACAGGCCGTTAAATGTGAGGGGAGGGAACTACTACGATGGTCACATCTACGGTGTGAGCAATCTAAGTGGTAATATCTCAGCGTAATGACGGGTCTGGTCTCTGACTGCCTTCTCCTTGAACTGCAGACAAGCCATTGAAGGGCTGAAAGAGCCGAGACGGTCAGATGGGACCTGACCCCTGGATGAACTGAGAAGAGACAGAAGGAGGGAGTGAGGAAGAGCGAGAGAGCGAGAGAGCGAGAGAGCGAGAGAGAGAGAGAGAGAGAGAGAGAGAGAGAGAGAGAGAGGGAAAGGCAGAATATACATACACACCTATAGTTGCTTAAAAAGGCATTAAACCCCTTGAGTTTTTTCATAGCTTTTTGTATTAAAAAATGACTTCTTCAACATGTTTTTTTTTTTTTAATTTAGATATAGCATTCTTTATATGTTTCACATCAGTTGTTCAGTTTTCTACTATATTATATTTTGATACAATATGGTGATAATTCTCTTACTGTACAAAAATATATATTTTGGGGCGTCCTGGTAGCCAAATAGTTAATAATTGTAATTGTAATAGTGTATAGTTAAGACCAATAGGCTTCCATATAAACACAATGTCCATAGTAAACAGATTGAACCTGATGCACTAATTGCTTGTTCTGTTGTTCCAAAGCTTCTCTTGCACTGCCACATACTGTACAGCAGACCCTTATGTTTGGTATGCTAGTAACAAAGAGAATAATCCCCAAGGAATGGAAGGCTACCAGCACTTCTTCTTTCTCCAGATGGTTTAGGGAGTCTCAGAGATACATCTTGAGAGGCTTTGAAGCAACACACATGGTTTTCATGAAAAGTTTGAGAGTACCTGGGGCCCAATTATTGGACACCTTAACTCTCCTGTTAGATAGCTAAGGTCCCTACTGCATGACACCCAGTTTGGTATCCTTAGCCATATGCTTTTTTTATGATATAGGCTGACACATCATTGTATTTATCTTTGGCTAGTCTGGCTTTTTGTGGTTGCTGTCTTTTTTTTCTGTTTTTGAATGTGGGTTGAGTTTGTAAATTTGTATATATATATATATAACTACACTGAATAAATCTGACACAACCACCACATATTTCTTGATGTGCTTATCTTTTTAAGCAACTGTAGTTATTGTGTATGAAGATGGATATGGGAGAGTCTGAGACAAAACTAATATCATGAGAACTCTAGCTAAGTGACACGCCCTAAAAGATCAACTGGTATTATCTGCTCGCATTTGCCGCAGCAGCATTACCCAGGTTCACAGTGAGTTTCACTCTGCCTCCGTCCAGCTCCAGACGCAGGGTGTCCGCTGACTGCTGAGAGGTGGTGGCCATCAGCAGGCCAAAGGCCCTCTGGGACATGAAGCGGAGGGACACATCCTCGGCCTCTGTGTGTAGCGTCCTTGGCAGCACCACCTTGAGATACATGCTGCCATCATAGCTCACCATGGTGGCCTCTATGGATTTCAGGAAGAGGAAGCGTTAGCAGACATTGAACCCCAGAGGAAATCACAACACTAAATTTAAAACACAAAGTGGCATTTATGGAATGAAGCCTGAATTTAAGCTTATCTGAGATACGGCATGATATAATTTTAGATTGCAGTTTTCATCAGTTGCACCAGATGGCAGAAAAAGCCTGGAGCATGCGAAGACAGCGGTGAGATTACAGCAGCAGAAATCAAATTTCTGAAGGATTTATACCCATCACAATCGCAATACAAGGGGGGGTTTTCATATATCCCTCATACTATTAGCTGCCAATGGATCTGTGTAATTTGGCCTCTCTGTGGCAAAAACCATCTGCATGGTAAATGAGTGATTCAGGCCGAATCACTCTGCAGAGCCAGCACTGCATTTCTAATGAACCACCCATAGCACTGGCAACCTCATGATAATGACAATTCATTAATAAATCACTATACTGTAGGAAACTAATTTACTATGCATTAAATAAAAAATAAATATCATACTGCAATTGTAAATGTAATTATTATTGTTTGGCAGGCTGGAGCATTAAGGCCAGATGAATGAATTTTCTTTGTATCTACATTTTTTTCCATCTGTGCAGGCACATTCTAGCCACTACACAACTAAGTTTATAAATAAAATACCGATGTTAAAAGCTTTGCAGCAGCATTTTAAAATTACTTATCCTTCCCATCCACTACCATCCGTTTCAGAAACTCTTACCCTTCTCACAGCTGGGACCTAGGTAGCCGGTACCATTGCAGTCACAAATGTGGCGGTTCCAGCCTTCTCTGCAGTGTCCACCGTTGGCACATGTGTCTCTTGCACACCTGACATGAGTCTCTCTGGTGCAGAAACTGCTGACACCTGTGGCGCTCTGAACCTCTGCCAGCCTCCACAGGTTACGGCTCTGTCCGTCAATGAAGAGGTCCCTCACACAGCCCACGTAGCCAAGGCTGAGGGAGGCGCTCCATACCTCAGGGGGGAGCATGAGCGCTTGGCGATCCTCAGGTAAACCTCCAAGATACATATCCCCGTCTAGGTCAAGGATTTCACTGCCTTCATTAGCAGAAAAGGGGATGCTCTGGCTGTTCACCGAGATGAAGCCTGTAGGGCGGGCAGTGAGTCAATTTGTACTTACACAATGTTTTTGTTGAAAATGAAGACAGGTGTGTGTGTGTGTGGGTTATGCTACGTGAGAAGTGAGAACAAACTGTGAGATTGAGGAAGTGGGCTTTAGTCTCTGCTTGTTTTTAAAGAGTGTGGATTAAGAAACTGTACTGCCACTCCTTGGGATTTTTTTTTTGTGAGCAAAAGCAGGAGCTAAAACTAAAACTTGCTCTAGAAAAGTGAAGACGGACATATTACCCTGCTTGAAAAGGAAGGATATGTATTTATAGAAATGTGTAGGAAGAAATAGAAGGAACTAAGTGTATTTTGGCTTCTACTAATAAGGCAGACATTTGGATTGTACTGATACGGCTCAATTTGAGGTGGGTGACTGTATAATTGGCCACTTGTGAAATAGGTTAACACAGATTTCTAAATGTCATACATAGATTATAGCAACTGAAAATATCATTGCAATTAAAACCTAATATGCATGCAAGTGTCACTGCAGTGAATAAAAAGCAAGAGCGTGCCGATGTGACTGGTTCCATGCTGGCATATGGCGGTTTCACAGCTTGGAACCTTTTCTGCTCCACAGCTAAAACTGGAGAAACACGGTAACAGAAGCAGACAGAAGGCTTCCCCTGCCTTCACAAATACACAATTTTCTTACCATTGCGCCCGCTCCTCTGGAAGTCCACATGGCACCACTCGCCATCATCAAGCCTCTTGTTACTGGCTTTCATTTTGATGCTGCCAGAGCCCATATCCATGACCAGGTAAAGAAATCCATCCAGCAGCTCCATGGCGAAGAAGTCAGCCCTGGGCTTCCTGTCGGGCTGTACGCCCTGCAGACTGCCATGGCTGAACAGCAGCAGGCCGATGGGCTCTGTGGTGCGGAAGTCAAAAGATATGGCGCCTATCTTCTTTGTGTTCCACCTGGGCAATGTCAAGTAGGCAGACGGTGTGTCGAAAGTGACCGGCTCCAGGGCTTCCACATCCTCGCAGCTGAATATCAGGTCACCATGGATACTGATCTTTGGGTCTCGCTGTTCAGCCAGTCGTGACAGCTCCAGTCTAAACTCATTATTCTTGTAGACCACCTAATAAGTGAGGGAGATGTTGTGATGAGATGACAGCTGGATAGAGCAATAAATTCAGTGCAAAGGTTGAATATTACTCATCAATACATATTAGATATATACAATATGACACAGCAGCATTCACAAGGACATGCAGCAGAAAACACAGTGAATCATCCTTGAACTCAGATAGAAAATATCCTGATAATCATATCCAGAGTTACGTCCAATAAACTGGCACCTTTAATTAAACAGATGCAGAGGCAGTTAATGCATTAATTAATTAACCAAAAATGACACGACACACATCGCACTGTCTCTTTGAGATTGTTCCTGACTCGTGCTGTGTGTCCATGTAGCGATTGATGATGAAAATGATGAATAATTTTATTTTGGTTAACATACATTGAGAGTGCATGTAGAACTGTACGCATTGTATTTTACAGGAATTCAAACAAAAGCAAGAAGGCAGCAAGAGCTAAATGCTTTTGACATTGGAAATGCATTTAGATTTAGATGCAAATGCAAAGATTTACATTTTAGACATTTAGCTGAGTCACTAAGGAACGTACAATGGGTCTGACTGTTGAATAATCATTACATTCGGAGAGGAGGAATCGCAGACATAGCACCTATACAATGACAAACAATTATGTGTTTATACTAAGTAAACTGAAAGAGCTGTGGGTGGATGAGAGGTGGACTTGATCCTTCACAAGCACAACACACAATTCTTTATTTAAATAGGCAAATTTAGTAAATGTAAGAGGGCATAAGCTTAAGTATTCATTTTCACTGCTGAGCTCATGATGCAGGTACCTGTAAACTGTGGTAAAAATCTGATTATACTCTCTGGCTGCAGTGAATATACAACAGACCTCCCTCTGTCTTTGAGGATTGTATGGCTATTGATTTGAAAATATAGATAAATCACAGGAAACAGAGAGATATACAAAACGCTTTTTTTAAGTATTCACTTATACTACAATATACCCTGATTAGACTGAAGCACACTTCAATAGAATGCATGTGTGGGCTTCTCTGTAAGGTTATTGTATAATTTTCTACTTTCATTCTGGGTTCATCAATATGCACAGCAGGGGACAGCAATCCTTGTCTCATTCTGTATCAGTTGTAAGTCACCCCAAGCCCACTGTTATCTTTCACTCTGCGTCTGCCTGAGGTGACACACCACACTGCGTAGAGGACTAACAGCAGAGCTGAGAGGCAATTTGAGCCAATATCACACTTCACACTGCCTCAGTGTGACTAATTAAGCAGTGAAATCAGATGGTGAAACTGACCATCGAGAAATGAGTGTAACAGGCAATTTTTAAATAAACACAGTCAATCAAGACACAGCGCATTGGCAGATATATACAGCCATTGATTACAACAAGCAACACCACATCTAACAAAAATGCAAAAATGTCTACAAAAAAAGCACTTTGTGACCTCTGCACAAAGCCCTCATGTCTTTTATGCTCAAACGGTGAAGAATAACAATAATCTGCAGTGCCCTGCTACACCATGAACTACTACAACTACTATTGTGACTATTATTGCCACTGTTCATCACACCCTCAACCGGCACCGTCAGACACCGCCTACCAAGACCCTGGGTCTGTCTAAGGTTTCTCCCTAAAAGGAAGTTTTCCTCACCCCCCCAAGGTTTCTCCCTAAAAGGAAGTTTTTCCTCGCCACTGTCGCGAGGGGAATTAGAAGAGTTTAGAATTGTTGGGTCTTTGTAAATTATAGAGTGTGGTCTAGACCTACTCTATCTGTAAAGTGTCTTGAGATAACTCTTGTTATGATTTGATAATATAAATAAAATTGAATTGAATTGAATTGAATAACAACAGTCTGAGAATGAAGACCTTCTCTGCTGCTAAAAAACATGTGAGCGAAGCATTAAATTAGAAAGACCTAATGATGCAGTGTGGGACATCCTGTGGGCACACATTCTACAGACCGATAAGATGCGGACTTCAAAGACAAATTCATCTCTCCCCTACAGTTGTTGTAGTCGTAACATTCGTGTGAAAGTGGCCATTATTTTTCTTGTACCTGATGAACCTGATGGCTTCTCCCCACCCATCAGCACTCACATATTTTATCATGCAATGTCTTGGGAGATTAGTCATATCCCAAACTCTCTACTTTTAGTTAAGACAGATATCTCCCTAAATAGATGCACTGCTTATACAATAAATATTCTATTCACCCCCCCCACCTGGATTAAGATGAATATGTGTGTTGGAATTCTTTCCATTCACCGCAGAGCTTTGTTCCTCTACTTCATTGCCAAACTCAGAGCTCTGGCTTAGACTGACCCGTCTCTGAACCTGCCTCCTGGATCCACAGGCAGAGTTGATCCTATTTGATCAGCTCTGCCTCTGCCACTGCTCACCTTCATTACTGGGGTTTGTCATCCTATACTCATGACTCTTTATCCCGTCATACTCTCCCTATGCATGCCTACAAGACATCTGTGTGACTACGCACAGCAGTAGTAGGTCTAAACACCACCACCAGTCGCAGCCGCACCACCCACAGAGCGGGGGTTGCAGCATTGGCAGCGTGCTGGGACAATAACCTGTCCATAAATAACATCTAAATTTCATTTCAATATATTCACATTGCAGAGTACACACTCTATTTAAAAATCATTTAGTTAACGCTTGAGTGTTTTAAAATGTTGGTGTCATGTACTCTATTAATACTACAACCAGTGTAGGAAATTAAAAGAATGTTTGGGGGGCAACTTTCCCCCACTGTCGGGGCATTTAAAAAAATTTAGGGGCACTACTAAATATAATTAGTGCGTAAAGTTGCTGTTTTTTAAATGTGAAATGGGCCCAGATTAACATGCATACAGTAATCACCACCTTGTGCCAACATGAGTAAATAAAAAGAATACTGTTACTATTACAATGTAACAGTGCTGTTATTGGCTATAAGGATATTAGGAGTTAAAAGGAAAGAATTACATATCTGTATACTGTGTGGACTACAAGATTCAAAATGAAATGAGGCTGTGCTTTGGCACTGCAGTGCTTTGAGTAAAATGCAAACATCAGCATGCTAACATGCTCACAATGGCAATGCTAACATGCTGATAGGTAGGTAGGCTGAACAGGTAGTATTTGCCATATTCACTATTTCAGCTTAGCATGCTAATATTTGTCATTAGCACAAAAACCAAAGTACAGCTGAGGCTGATGGAAAAGTATTTGGCATGCATACCAAAGTATTGATCAAAAAGAAATTTTGACCTGATTATGGCGCTAGATGAAAAGTCAGGGGATAACTAAAGCCATTAGGAATTTATCCTCTAGCGACCTTGATTAACTGTTAAGCGAAAACCTGAATGTGAACCTCATGGTGGTGTGAGAGGAAACATTGGGGGGATCAAAGTCTGTATGATTTTTTTTTTTTTTTTTTTTTTTTTAACCTTTATTTAACCAGGTGGGCCATTGAGAACAGGTTCTCATTTGCAACGGCAACCTGGCCAAGACAAGCGTAGGCGTGCAAGACAACAAATTGTTTCACATTCAATACAGTACAAGAACACAGAATACAATATGCTACATAAAGTGCAGAATAAGTGGGCAATTACAAATGCCGGCACGTAGTGAGGTGCAAGTAAGTCGATGGATATGCAATATACATGAACAGAGAGTCTATATCACTGCTGAGATGGTGTAAAGAGTTGATGGTGTAAAGAGTCAGTAAACAGTTAGTCTAGTGGTCTAGTTATTGAGGTAGATCAGTTATAACACAATGTATATGAATAGACAGTCTAGATAACTGCTGAGGTGTAGTGAAGAGTCAATCTACAGTTAGTGCAAGTTGCGGTCTATTAAGTGATGTAGATCAGTAATAACACAGTAAGCAGTAATCAGTCTATATAAATGCTGAATGTAGAGAAGAGACAATATACAATTAGTGTAAATGGTTAGTCTAGGTAGTGATGTATATCAGTAATAATACAATATGCAAGAATAGACAGTCTGTATGAATGCTGAGATATAGTAAAGAGTTAGTGTACAATTAGTGCAAAGTGTGGTCTAGGTGGTGATGAAGATCAGTGACAACACAGTATACAAGAATAGACAGATTATATGAATGCTGAAATGTAGTAAAGAGTCAAAATGATTCATCCTTTGGGGAACTGCAAATGTCTAAATTTCATGGCAATCCATTTATTGGTGGCAAGATATTTCAGTCTGGACCAAAGTGATGGAACAAACGACATTCATCCCTAGAGCTCCAGTGTAGCTAAAACTCATAGATGTAAAGCATTTGTCAATAACTTCTCCATTTTAGTGTCATGACTGAACTTTGAAACACACATTACTTGTTGTGGACACAAGTACATCTGTCTGAAGGTTTCAGGTCTCTACCATTAACACATTATGTGACTGCACAAACTAGATGCTTAGTAGTTAGGACTTGGCAAGTGAAAGTGCTTTTTCAAATGGGTTCCAAGAAGAAAATCTGAAACTGAAAAATAAATCTTTTCACGTTAGTTCTAGCAGAGCATTGAAGCCAAGCACAACATCTCAAACAATGTTCAAATAAGTCATGAATCTACTTTTAAGAAGACTATTTGACAGATTTTATAATCTGTAAAACTCTCACACATACTCTAAAGAAGCTGCTGCTTGTTATACTTTGCTCCAATTTGCTGCTGCTGTTGCTAGCTTAGTCAGACAATTTCTAGTCTATTTGCCTTGTGCATTTTGTGTATCCTCTAAGTTATGTGTCTGTTCTGTCCTTGGTGCATTGTACTCCCCACTGAATCCCATGCAGCTGGATTTAATGGGGATCAAGAGCAGGGCCTAATAACGGTTTATAAGCATTTATGGAATAAATGGTCTTAAATCCTTTGACGTAAGTGTCTCTGCCAGAAGAAAACTCATTTGTTTGAGCTTGATATTGACTCCACCAAGAAAATATATATACAACGACCTGCCACTCTGATGCTTATGCTACTTTCCACTTCACTATTTTAATTCAAACTACTGCCTGTTTTAGTCATGTCTCCTCCTAATCCGTCCTTGGTAATAGAAAGCATTTCTCTCACTTTTAAGGCACAAAGCATGTCATTCAATTTTCATGAGATTGCTCACTTCATTAAACATTTGGAAGCCCAGGCTGAAATTCTGCATTTATCCATTATTCATTACTTTTTCTATAATAATTATGAGTACATTATTGTAGCTTGCTTGCTAAAGATAATCAATGTGACAGGTACAGGCCATTGTTAAAAATCTGGAAAAAGTGATGAAAAGTTCAGACTGGTATTTCAGGAATGAACATGAGAAGATGCATCGGTTTCTTATGTATATTAGTGCTACGTTCTCAAAGCGATTCCCGCAGGAATCTACAAATGCATATGCTCTGCACAGCGCATATGCAGCTGAATGTTTCTCCTTCAAACACCCTACAACAGGAGAATCGATACGAATGTGAGTGGTGATTTTCTATACGCAGAACATGCTCTGCTTATAGGAAGGGGTAGTGCTATCTAAGGAGGGTAGGATAGTGTTTCCAGTCCTCTGCTGGGACCGAGGTCAAGCTGTACTCACATCTTTTAGACAGCCCAGGAAGTTGTTGCCGACCGGGGAGCCTGGTAGGTCGGCTGTGTTTAGGCTGCCTCCTATGTAGAAGAGATCATCAGAGCCCAGCATGGTGTAGTCCTCCTGAGTGTAGCCGGTGGTGGTGAGAATCCCATCCACCAAGATCGTCACCTACAGGAGCCATTGCGGGAGGACGATATAAGGGAAAATAAATAGAAGATATAAAGAGATTTTAAGTCAGACAGAAAGAAATTTCCTAATTATTTCATGCTTCATTTCTTGATTCTAGTTGAGCTTGCCTTAATGTTAGATCTTGAAGGCAATTACAAGATCAGCTTTGCAGGGTTGACTAATCTCAGCTGATCCCTGTTTCTGATATATTAGCAGGATTGCAGTGGAGACAATATAACAACATAAATATTATTTGTACTGATATTTTGGCTCCAAATCAATATGAATGATACATTGTACTCAATTAATTTGAGATTAAAGATATCAAGATGGCAAACTATGTTGCTTGTGTATTGGCAGCAACAAAACGAGATTATTCCCATATCAGTCTTATCAGTACACAGAGACAAAGGAAATGAATGACTGAATAGGGCTATACAGTAGAAGAAGAAATGATATGCTTGTTGCCATGACAATAAGCCTACAGTTGACACATATTCCTACACAAATGTAGCAGCTCCCACTTTGGGGTAATAGGTGAAAACAATAATGATTTCATTGTGATGAAAAGAAAATTCAATTTTCAGGAAAATCTACTGCGAAAAGCTAATTAATAAACTGTACTCACTCTAATAAGATGTCATACATAAAATCTTTTGTCAAAATCAGGCCAGTAAATTTGCAAAAATATCAAAGAGCAATTCATATGCCAGAGAGAGGAAACTGCTCTCTCAGTAAAAATTAACAGCCCCTGCACCTTCACTACACACTTTAGTTGTCTTATATTGTACACATTTAATGATCATTTTTCATTTTAATTTTGATTGGGAAATTCCATGGAGAAAATTTTGCATTTAAGCAATTGTGATATAACATGTTGTGGGAGGATTTTGGCATTACACATAATAATGGGATGATTTCTATTAAAAGAGAAGGATGATAAAGGTGAAGGAGGCACTGAGCTACATATCTGGATAAAACTACACCACCCCAAGATCCAATTGACCTTGACTTAGGTAGATAAAGTGGTGTGGCCTCATTCCCAACATACTGATGATAATCACCCTGCCAGGTGTCAGTAAGCATACACAAAACAAATCATTACAAATCTGGGATCTGTGATCAAGCGGTCTGATTTTTAAAAGTCCTTATATTGTATCTCAGGAACTTAACTTTGTGAAAACTGTGGTGGTTATTCTGTCAAATCGCTGGTATGTTGAAGGCAAGAGGATCAGAGACAAACGAATGACTTGACAGGGTATGTTCAGGTGTCAGGTCAAAAAAACAAGGTCCTGCCTTACCATTCACTGGTACTGGCAGGAATTGATTTCTATCTAGTGGTGAAGCCCTCAGTATCTTTGGCTTGAACAGTGGACAATGGCAGGGCTTGACGTGGGTTGATGAAACTGCACATCAAGAAAACCAAAGTGCTTTCATGCCTGGAAAGAAGGGATGTGCATCTCTGGTCTGAGGCTGATGCAATATGCATGTTGATGCATTGCCAACTACCTGATACATACTGTAGAAGAAAATGTTTTACCTAATAGTTTTATCCTTATATTGTCTTTCCTGTTGCTTTGTGAAACAGACGTGTATTGAGCCTATGTTAATCTACTCAGACAGACTTGTGAGTTGAGTGTCTTCTGAGAGACTTGACCAGCCCACACCTTACCTCTTGTTTTCTGTACCTCAATATACAATTCTGGCCCGAAAACTCACTCTGGGCAAAGAGAATTCTGGAATTCTGGGGCCGAGCATTTTGAGGAGGAAAAGAAAAAGTTGTCATTTAAGTTGTTTCTTTCTTAAAAAAAAAAAAAAAAACACTTGGACCTGTAACAACTCCTTTGTAGTGTTCTCTGTCTCCAGTTTACAGTACACTAAACTTTTATAACACTTTACACAATTAACAGTTTAAGATTCTCAGGATTAACAATGCCAATGAAGCATATAGTGCAATGAGCCATAACTGTCTGCCAGCAGATGGATGTGCTTAAAGCTATTTCAGAAGGTAGGCTAACTCAGCAGTGAGCAGAAAGCAGTTTCTTTATGAACAATAAAAAATAAAAATAACCTTTTTCAAACAGGTCTCTCATAACTGCTTACGAATGTAATTTTTTAAAACTATTGTTGGCAGTCACAGGGTGCTGTAAACAAACACCACTGTCATAATCAAAACAGCCCAGTCATGACAGTAAAAATAGCTCAGCTGTGTTGAGAAATGTTGAAACAGAATGTCAATAGAGTAGAGTAGTACTAGCCAATCACAGCACAGTGGGCAGGACTAGGCAGAACACTGTTGCGACACGCCTCAGCAGTTGGCACGCATACGACATAACTGCACGCTCGCTAACGTCATATAGAGGAGGAATCAATCTTAATATGAAATTATTGGTCACATTTCTAAACAAAAGCATAGGACCTCTACTAATAATTCTATATAAATAAATTGGATTTTATCAATGCAAAGATGTTAAAAATGATGCATCCCCAATTGTATCCAGAGTACACTTTTTTATATCGGTGCACTTTTATGTAGGCGCATGAATCTTACCATCCATAGTGGAAACTGATTGATGCAGCTTTTTCTTTCACTCCACAACATCTACAAAAGCATAACCAGTTTCTAATAATGAGTAATATACCACATCCTGACACCCCAGATAGTTACTTTACTGGCATTTCAAAATCAGAGGTGATGGTAACTATTGAATTAAAAAAAATCATTAATAAGAAGCACACAGCAGGATAATATTCAGGTTCCAGTTCTGGCTGGAACTATTTGAGACTGACCTTTCATCCTAATTTCTCCCGGGTTTCTACTCAGCCGAGGTTACACAGAGCTCATTAAAGGTAAACATATATTCATGACGGTTAGTGGAGCTCAAAAGTAACAGCCAGAATTGAGTGCAATATTTAGGATAATATGTGTGCATGCTAGTGTATTGTGTGTGAGTGTGTACAGTAAAGGCCCATAAATAGGTGGATGCATGATTATTAAGGGTCAAAAAGCCAACAGAATGAGCAACAATCATTTTGCCCACAACAGTAAAAGACTAGAATTACCACCTTGCGGTTGTATGCCTCTGCCAACCAGTCATGTTGCAATTTAAATCCATATCTGTCCAGAGTCATATAATTTATGTAGTAATGACTTTGAAGGAATGTAATAAAAAGGTATTAAGTGTATTTTTAGAGAAATGAAAGTTATCACTATATTGACATGAATAATTTCCGGTAGAAAAATGCTGTCTTCACTTAGAGACTATTTTTACAGAGGAGAACGCAGGGCTGATAGAGAGCTACATCACATGATGCAACAATAATCACATGAAGTTTAATACCAGTAAAACCACATCTTCAACCCGGCAGCACAGAAGATATATACAACACCACAGTTTCAAGATTATTGTCACCAATTCAGTATCCGACCAAATGTGAAATATGGTCACAATTTCTCCGTCTGTTCCTGAGTTACGGCACTGAATAATGGCCAGAAAAGTCTTTTGGCAGAACATTATGATGTCACAGTGAAGTTGACCTTTGACCTTTTGGATATAAAATGTCATCATTTTATCATTATATACTATTCAACATTTGTGTGAAATTTTGTCATGATTGCAGTATGATTTTTTGAGTTAGTCAAAAACGTGTTTTGTGAGGTCACAGTGTCCTGGACATTTGACTTCCAACTTCTAATCAGTTCATTGTTGAGTCCAAGTGGACGTTTGTTTCAAATTTAAAGAAATGCCCTCAAGGCCTTTCTGACATATTGCATTTACGATAATGGGACGCATAGATGTATGGGAAACCCAAAAACATAATGCCTTCGGCCAAGGCTGTCGCCGGTGCGGAGGCATAAAAAGACAGATGGGGGCTGGATAGTAATAGGAGGAATTCTAGCCTGAAAAGCACCACCGGATCTAACATAATGTTTCCATCAGGACTCTCTTGGGAGTTACAGTTTCCCCTATCTACATGTCAGTGGGGTAACTTATCTAAAGGGAAAGCAATTTACACAGGGATCAAATGCATTTCTGAAAGCATAAGTGACGTTGTAAGCATTGGCTTGCCGCTCTTCTAGAAGCCGGGGTAAGGAAATAGATGTGGAGGAGGATGCAACTTTATATGCAGCTTAATGTGACAGATTCAGAATATATTGGTGATGATGAGAGAGTTAGATACAAAATGAGCCCTACTTTAGCAATGAAATCAAACATTTAAATGCATTGCGCATGGCGCATAGCTCATTTTATAGAGAAACATTTAGGTTAATTACGGTTAATTCAGGTAAATTTACTAAGTGGTCACTTTATTTGGCACAAAAATGCTTGGACTCCTTTTGCTTTCAGAAGACCAATTTCCTCAAGGTTTTAATATTGCGCTATAAATGACTCACAGGGATCTTGTTGGACTCAGTGGTGCGACTTGTCTCCTGTAGATTTTTGAATACACTTCAAAAGCCACTTGCACATGATCCGCGGTAAAACCGCTCTGCAGGAGAGTGGTGGAGACAATATGGAGGAAGCGCTACCCTTGGTCATGCACCGCTCTGAATCACCACCGAACGCTGCGCTCAAAGTTAAAAAATATTTCAAATATGACCTTGTTGCTGCTGACTTTTTTAAGGTGCAATCAAAGCCAGAAGCAATGATGATGTACACCTGCGCTTTAACTCTGTGCCTACAATATGCTCTGCACCCTTCCTCGCAGTTTTATCTCTGATCATGTGTACACGGCTTAAGGTAGGAATACATAGCACCTCAGCTAAAGAAGCTCTGCTTGACTGGATACAATTTGTGTGCCTTGCATTGTATCCACTCCCCAGTATGTGCCAATTTGTGACTTTTTCTATAAGTGATAGTAGGGACCAAAATGTTGTTTGCTGTTTTCAGGGAAAAAGCTCTAAAAACCCACAGTACATTACCAGCTCAGCACCAACTGGCAGACAGACACAGTTAGCAACTAGCTGGTGAACACAAGGAGCGACCTAGTGCTTCTGAAATATTCCGTTAAAATGTGAGCTAGATTTGGATGGATCCTGCCTATAGTGGAGCCAGCTATTTTTCTCAAGGGTTGGAGGAGAACAAAAACACAACCACGAGAGAGTGAATATTGGATTTGGACCAGAAGCACAACTCCAAATGAATGATTATGTTGCTCTGTAATTGCTGGATGTGTAAAAAGCAACTGTTAACAAGTTCTCTATATCAACTTAACAGACATGCCAATGTTGTGTTCACCAAAAATCTGTTATTGCAGGTTTAAAGTTGCAAACATTTCTTTTGGCTTCTATAGGGGAACACATTGTTAAATCTTAACAGTTAGCAAATAATTGTTTACACACCAGAAAAAGAGTAACATTAGCATTTGGAGTTGTGTTTAAATACATTACAAAACACAATCTGCGGACACCCAGATAGCTCAGTTGGTAGAGTGGGCGCCCATATATAGAGGTTTACTCCTCGACGCAGCGGGCCCAGGTTCGACTCCGACCTGCGGCCCTTTGCTGCATGTCATTTCCCCCTCTCTCTCCCCTTTCATGTCTTCAGCTGTTCTGTCAAAATAAAGGCCGAAAATGCCCTAAACAAATTCTAAAAAAAAAAAAAAAACACAATCTGCCAACTCAAGCACTCTATAGACCTGCAGAAATGGACAATTTATCCAAACAATCCCTTTCACATTACACATAAATTACAACATTATTCAGTGTTAATAAATCAAAAAAACATTCATTAGTGGATCTATAATGGAACTAATTGTAGAATGACTGCAGTGAAAGAAAAGAGCCAGCAGGGTAACATTTACTGTAATGTAACGCAGACACATCCTGGCAGTCTGTAAATTAGTTTGGGAATTCAGCACTGTGCATTGTCCAGTGGACAACGTTAATGAATATGAAACCTTAGGGCCGAGCTGTACTTGGCTGCAGACCAGTACAGTAGGTACAGCTGTACAATATTGGACACATGCAATGACTGTTAATTAATTATATAAAAGCTCCGCTCTATTTTTCATGACCTCATGCAAAGTAGCTTTTGCAGTTGTTAGGAAGTTTGTCAAAATCTGTATGATAATTATTGTTTTGTAAAGGTAGAAAACAACAACAGGCTGCAGAGATTTCAGCACTGCTGCAGGATACATGAATGTGATTGATATTGCTATATGAGTTGATTCTTCCTTTCAATGAGGTAAAAAGACATTTACCTCATTGGGTGGGTGCAGAAAAAAACAGAACGTGCCTGATTATAAAAGGACTCAGTGATTTCCGCCAAAACAATCTATTTCATGAGAAAGAGGGCAATGGCCTAATATGAGCTTGTGGTATCTATCAGAATGTGGAAGATGCGAGATAGGGAGTCCAGTGGAGCAGAAATATTACACATTCAAAAGAAGCCAACAGTCTTTGTGAGTGTTTACACTGATAGAGGACTATTAGTACCTAAACCCTGCTTGCATGGGACTGGTATTACAGTACTTGGACCATTGATCTGATCCAAAAGTTAAAGATAATTATGTACTGACTTGTGACTTGCACAAGTAAGGTGCAAGTCACAGGCAGTGGATGTATACACACCTGGCGGAGGTTGCGTGTCACTCGAACATCATGCCAGACATTGTCGTTGAACTTCCCTTTGGCAGGTTCCACCAGGGCCTCAAAAGCACCAGAGCCCAGGTTGATGACCAGCCACAGAGCTCCGTTCCTCAGGGACAGGTTGGCATAGTCGGCTGACCTCCCTGTGTGAAGCAGCAAGCCGTTCCTCTGCAGGGTACGGAAGGACAGCGTGATCTCATCCAAACTGCTCTGAATGGGAGTCTGGGACAGGTTGTAGCTGAAGAACTCATTGCCTTTGAAGGTGGCCACTGACTCCTCCTGCCCTAAGAGGGGAGGAGAAACATCTTAGATAATTGTTTCCGTCATCAGGCTTAAGTTTGATTTACCTACTGCAGTTCACTACTATAGTGACATGTCCAGATAGGTAAGGCTTCAGTGAGCAAAACGGGACTAAAATGAGTGGACAACATGCAGTACAGTATTATTCAACACATATTTCACTATCACTATCTAACTTGAACAGACCATGTACGTATTTGTGGAGCTATTGACATATACTACAAAATCACTGTACTGTATTTTAAATGATTTTCTTATTGTCAACAAATCCCATGAAAAGACATGAGTGAGCCACAGTGTTACACTGGGTGACATTTTCCTTAAATACAATGAACATGGGCACTGTAGTTTACTGTGAGTCGAGCCCACATACACTTTTCTTCTAGTTCTGTAAATACTCAGTAGCACATCAAATCTGCAGCTGAAATTAGACCCCAACAAATGCACAATTTGCTCCCATTTTGAGTAGAGTTTTGGTGTTTTCATAAAAAAAAGGTTGGCAATAAGTATGGAATAATACCATCCTTTATTCAACTGTAACATTTAAAAATTATGATATAAATGTGTCAAGCTTTGGCTAAACCTCTAATTCAAAGAATTTCCAGTAAGGATGTTAAATGTACAGAAAAATCTGACATTTCCCAACTGTTCACATAAAAGTAGTTTTCAGGTTTAACCAGAGCAAGGAATATTTTTGTCTTCTTCAGCATTTCTTGGAATTTCACTTAGCAACATTTCACATTCTGACAACCACTTTTAATCTGAATCATATTGAAATCCACAGTAAACTTCACAGTTGATTGCAGTGAACGCCAGGGGTAATGTTAACTATTGTATAACAGTTCTTGAACCGATGAATGGGCTGTTTGAACTGGGGCTTCTGAACTCTGGTTCCAATCTAAGCCAACAGGATCAGTGGTCCCATTAGTCCCTATTGTTTGAGTAGTGTACTTACTAAACTACCGAGCAGACACCAACAAGCTATTGATGTTGAGCCAAATGTGAAGTTCAGCTTTTAACTGTTGTTGTAGGTGAAATATAAACCTACTGTAAGTGCAGGAGGAGAGTCAGTGCAGTGAACAATGAAGGCAACTCTTAGTGGTTAAGAAAATAAGATTATGGGACACCAGAAGTATTGTGGCCTAATTTAGCAAAGTGCTTACTGTACATGTGCAGTTACTAACCCCACAGGCAAGCTACAATCTAATCTAATATCTTAGAAATGCTTTCTCATACAGTCCATATAACAAGAGGGTTTGCATCATATCCTGTGCACATCCTGTGCTTTCCATCACTCCAAGCTTTCTACAATGAAGACGTCACTAGCAGACCTGTGGAAGTGTGTGGGTGGTTAGAAAGGCAGAGCGCCATTTCTCTAGTTTCCTGCTTACCTAAGAGGTTGCCCATTGTCTGCAGCAACAATGTTTACCAGCTTGTGAAAAAGGCAATAATGGCTGTTTGCTCTGACACCAGATAGACTTTGGCTCGTACTCAGAGGAAATGCCATAAGAGACACTGGCTGCAGTCTCTACACCAGCTATGAGATGCTGCTGGAGCAGTGTTGCTGCTGACTGGGGGCAGAGCCATCAACCTTTTACTTTGGATAAGACAATTGAGCCAAACTATCTCTCCATGCAAATGCATGCCCATATCAACAGAAAAAGAAGGCTCAGCAGAATATAATGGCAGCACCAACAATCTCTACAAGTCTCCCCTGCTTCTCTTCTCATATCCTTTTGCTTTGTGCTATCCCTGCCTCTTTTCCTGTCTCCTATCTACTTGCACCCCATCCCTCTAAATTCAGGAAACTAATACTGGTGAGTCCTTGGGGCACTGCCCGTGGCCAATCCAATGAAGTGCGCAGCTACAAAAATGGAGGTGTTGCCTCCATGTCCATGTCCAGAAAGGATTATCTGTAAAGGTACTGCCCAGAGCCATGCATTAGCTGCTGTCACTGCATGATGAACATCAAACACTGCAGAGGAAGAGGGTCTTGCAATCTGCTGGAAAGAAATGATCTGCTACTTCTTCCTATTAGCCCACCTGTTCCAGTGTCTGTTGCAATTACACCATGCTGCAGTGGTTGCACCACATGTGGATTGCTCATTAATATTAAGCTTTGCAGTTGATTCTTTTTTTTTTTTTTTTAAGTGGTCCAAAAGCCCAGGTCGCAGATGGCAGTTGCTGACTTTGTCTCCTGCTCAGGGGCGGAGGAGTCCCTTGTCAGCTGGTTGCACCCAAACATACTGTAAGTCAGGCAGTATGGGCATGTGGATAGCGGGGCAGCAGCTTATCGTTGGTCTGGAGGCAGTGACGTGCATTAGGACTCTAGGTGGTATAATTTCACCATTTACAGTACATCTGTGTGTAGTGTACATGCTAGCAAAGCATTCTGGGACAGAAGCACACGCACAAGCAGCCATTTCTGGATTTCCTGAAGTCTACGAAATGCTTTTAATTTATTTATAAACTATGAGGGGACAACTGTGGTGTATATTTGGTTTGAAATTATTTGTGGCTTAATCAATTCAGATTAAATCAGACTACTCCTTTGAGTGTCCCCTCAGGCTAAAGCTGGAATATTGTCAAAGTTAATAACATTTGTTTGTAATAACATGAAATGGCTGAATAAAACTTTGATGCCTTATGTATATCAATGAAGTCACATGCACATTACTGGGTTACTAACTGTTGCTGTGCTACGCCCGAGCGTTGCTCGGAGGCTTATTTCTATTGATCTTCATTCAACAATCAATTACCAACTTCTTCTTATTATTGATGCATGAAATGGAGCAATTACATTTAGGCCTAATTTCATGACAGATCACATTGTGGTCAGCCTTTGGGACACACTTACTGTACGACTTACTAAATATTTGATACAGCAGCATTATTCTAATACCCAGCATACACAACTGCATTATTCTGTCAGCATACCCATCAATTAAAGTAGCAGCTTAAATTGAACATTATCTTTTGGCCTTGTAAAGACTATTTACTACTTCTGTACATGAACAAGTTTGTCCCAAAGCGAGTAACCGAAGAATCTAGACCTTAATCTATAATGTCACAGTCACGTATCGCCTCAAGCTGCACCATTTATAGTGGGTGAAAAACTGGTCTAATCATACTGTGAAGTATTCGCTTAAGCCTTTTCATCTACTGTAAATGACCTCAATATTAGTGTTATCAGCGCAACACCAGAAGATGTATATGAGAACACCCAGGGTCCTGCCACACACTCTTTTTATCTCCACCAATTTGTGTTCCATGCGAGTGGGATCAATGTAATTCAAAGATAACATACAACTCTATTTATGGTATTTATCATCAGACATCTTATAATAATTAAATATATACTTTTAGGTATAGATTGGGTCGAAAATAAAAACAGAATATCCTAATGAAAGAATATAGTTTCTAGGAACCTGTAAAAAAAAAAGTCACTAATACAGGAGCTGTAGCAATAACCAAACAAATATTCTTTAGACTATTTTCTAGAAAACCATGTACGAGTTTTATTTTGTCAAAATTCAACCAAAAAAAATATTTTATCTCTAGATAATAGTCTAAGTAACATTTTGCGGAAGAGGAAATGTGCTGATGAGAACTTGAGCAGTGTATTATACTGTCAGAGTGGGTTATAAAGCCTAGTCTCTATGTTTAGAGACAACATTGATTGCCATGGAGACAGGATGGTAACTTTTGTCTGAAATTTCGGAATATGTGGCAGAAAACACAAACCATAAATACAGCAGATTTCTAATGTCCAAGTGTTTTACCTATTAAGTATTTAATTTCATTTATTTGTTCTGCTCATGGTAATTCACAACTCCAGACACCCCCCCCCCCCCCACACACACACCAATACTTACAGTAGCATGTGAAAAAAGGAACAATCAAGAGCCATAAACAATAATTCACCATCAACTAAGAAGAGAGATTTCCTGACGACTTCGTGAAGTCTAAGTATTCTTACTTTATACAATTACTTGAACTGAAAAAATATTTATACAACCCTAAATCATTCTGTAGAGACTTAAACAGTTTGACACCAACCACTGACGTACACATTTCCTTTAAAGTAATCTTTGCATACTGGTGTTTAACAATTAAATTTCCAAATGCCCCTAATCCTCTGAACTAAAAGCAAACAACTTTTGTAACTGTTGGTCATACTCTGCTTTTTGCACTGTGCAAAACTAATAATGTCTGCAAGTCAAGTAAATCTTTAAGTTTCAAAATTCCTGACTTGATAAACAGTCGACAGTGTTGGTGTGTTCTCTTGAATTCATTTTATGAATATTTTCTTTTCTGTATTATAAACAACGTCTTTATGTTGCTCATGTACGTGTGTTACCCCACACTTCCACACAGCTAAACTATTGCATTGAATGAAAGTTTTTCTCCCAAGGTTTTACATCACAGTACCATGGCTTGTCTATTATTTGGATGTTATCCAGTACTTGTGTTTAAAACAGTGTCCAAAATGATACATCTTATTTTTTAATTTTTTTTAAAGAACAGGACATCACAGTAGTTTATCTTCCTGACTCTTAATTGTTTACTGGCTAAAAAATCCTACTATACGTAAAAATATCTCCTCCATCGTTTGAAAACTTTTTCTTGAATCTGTGCTTACATAAATATGCAACATATTAACACTACTGCAATGTAGAAATAATCAAAAAATCCAAATTCTGTATAATATTATGTATAATAATAATTATGTACATATATTAACAAGAAAAGTCAAAAAACTGCTTTCTGTCATGAAAAACCTTTATTCTTTACTTTCGACACTGGTTTATTTCCTTTGAAAACATCATAAAATCAAACCGAAGAGATGCTTTGAGCATAGATGCTTTACCTTGGCGAAAAACTGCAGAGGTCAAAGGTGATGTTCCAGTAGCTCAGTCAGTGGTCAGGACAAGGGTTTGACGGACAAAGATTGAGTGAGTAGTGAGTATAACATGACAGGAAGCAAAAAACGAATAGGCAAGTATATGAAAAAAGAGGAGAGGAAATATTAGTGCAGCACAGTTGACTAAAATGATTTCAGGGGAAGGGAAATGTTGTGATCAGGTGGCTGGGAAGGAAAAGCAAACCAATAGACCCCATACCTTGGCGGTTTAACATCAGGTGCGCCAGACCTTGAGGGAAAGAACAGAAAAAAGGATACGAAAACAGGAAGTTCATAAAGAGGTTTGGGAGAACAAAAGCATTGTCACAATGTTGGACTGCAGTTTGTGACAGACATCCTGGGGTAGGTACGGATGTCAAAGTTCAAACTAAAATATAAAGGGGAAATCAAACTAAAAACAGACAGACATCTCAAGGGAGTAGAGGGAAGGCAAGGAGAGAAAAAAAACATCTTGATTGGTGCAACCATTATAGGTAGTTGCTCACACAGATGCTTTTTTCTAAATGGAACACATACTATGTTTACTTGATGCAGACAGCGCTCAAGATGTATCAGATATACATAAATCCTACTTTATATAATAATGTGAACAGGGCTCTATAGGCTTTGCCACTCGTCTCGACTCACTGAAATTTGCATGTAAGTGATCGGCAGATCTATTTGAGCCTATTTAACATTCAATATGGTAGTGTTTTATAAAAGGGCAGAAGTCATACCAGTCCTTATCCACTAAATCTTTAGTGACCATCACTCTATTTCACAGAGGATTTACCATCTAATGGAGCTCAATAGGTTTAAGTGGTGGAACACTGATACGATTACCTAACAACCATCATGTCACAGGTCAGCTGCTAATGATCTGCCACAACTAACCTTTTACTTCTGAAAAGAAAGAAAGAAAGAAAAATCAGAATGGAGCTGCGACTTGTTGCTGCACTGCGTTAAAGCCCCACTGAATAAACTATCATAAAGCAGCCAGCCAAGACAAAAATGCCACGTCCCACCTCCATATTCTGTCAAGTAGAAGGTGGTGCTGGGGTTGCTGTGCTGAACACAGGGGCTAACTGCAATGGCCAACACTTGTAGGACTTAATGGAGTAACACGCTTACACAGTAAGACAGACCATTTACTCCAAACTAAATAGTAACATGGAGCATTCTTGGACTGCGGATGAGTACAGTATTGCAATCCTCATATTGGGAACAAAAAGAAAAGCTATAGTAAAACTACCATAAATATATGGAAGCAAACTGAAAATACACTGCAGCCTATCAATCAAATGATATTGCTGAGCAGTTGCAGGTGACGGTGTATAAAAGTCCAGCTGGTCGGCCTGTACACCCTGCAACGATCAAAGCTAAATTTGATTCAGTTTTGTGTTCACCACCAGCCTAAGTCTCTTACTCCTACAGTATATGTCCTGTACACAGAGAAACACAGACAAATATCTACATATGCCATCCAGAAATTACATATATTATTATATTAGTTATTAATATATTAGTATATTGCATACCTGCTCCTCTTGCCAAAAAGGAGATGGGGATGACACAATGCAACACTTCCGCTAAGTACATGAGCCCCACAGTGCCAGCCAACACAAACAGCTCTCATCAGTGCATCAGCACTCTAAGACTCATGCAGCAAGTCACACACAAGTCCCAGTTCAGTCATGAGGTAAAATCTTACAAAGAGGCAGGTCGGTACAAATCTCCTTCCAAATCACGTTCCACTGAACAAGTCTGTTCATGCTGCAGCTCTTGGTGTAGGATGGACATGATTACCCCTGGGAGGGTCCTTGCCTGCCAACACGAAGGCTTTTGATACAATGTGTCATTGCAAAGCCAGTGACTGAGCCTCTTAGACAGGATTCAACCACAACCCTGTCTACGCTGCAGACAAAGAGCTGCCGTGTGCACCTCACTGTGGCTCTGCATTCTACATGACAAGCCAATGTATGTTTAAACAAGGCATAAACAGCGTTACATCCCCCCTCCACTCCTCATTCTAACCAGACATACTAAGATCTGACTCGACCTGAGCTCATCTTCTGCTGGTGTCTGTATCTTCTGCCCATGCTTCTGCTATAAAAGAGAAAGCACATCACTCAGCAGAACTAAGACATTGCAGTAGCAACAAGGGGCTACAAGGGGAGTTTGTTTGTCATTAACAGTGACAAAGATAAACCCAGCAGCACCAGGTTGTAAGCCGCCAACAGCTGAGACAGCAGGATACATTTCTGGTAAAATCTCCCTCCATGTTGTGGAAGGGTAGGTTTACCATAGTCCAACTAATAACAAGAAGCAGTCACAAAGCTAGAGGCCATTGCATCGTCAAACAGGGAATGCCCAGTCCAACCCTTCACTTTGGTGATATCTGTGGAGATGGAGAAAGGAGTTTTGACCCAAAGGATTCACAGCTATGATGATTCTGATTTTTGTTGAACATGGGGTGAGGAAAAACTGACCCGCATCCATGACTAATGGAGACTAATGCGGTGACCAAAACAGGCAGCACTTGATAAGTGCCTCGGCCAACAATGTCTTCTTTGAGTATCTAGTTGTCATTCAAGGAGTTGAAGAAAAGTGGATGAAGAGTGGTGCTGCTGCTGCCCTCATATAGGGGCAGCCACCCAACAATATGCTCTTCTTACTTGGCTAAGCCTTACACCCAAATCTCAGTGTGTGGAAATGCAGAGATAACGGGCTAGACCTGTAGAGTCCCATTAGATAAAAATAAACCGCCTTTCCTAACAGTAATCTACCAGTTTTGTTTTTTTAAGATAAGAGGAAACCTTAACAGTATAAGAAGAGTTTCAGGGCAAACAAAGAGTTAGAACCATGGGAATGGAAGCTCATTTTACTAAAATGTTAGCATGTTGATTTTAGGATCTGTTTAACTTGGCCTCATCATAAAACAAGTATGTTTTTACAAAACAATCCACTGTTCTAGCCGGGCTGTTTGGAATCTGTAGATTGGCTGAATCACATTGTGGGTGTGATGTTATTGATCTTTTTTATCATGATACTCCATAAGGAATTGAGAACAGCAATTGTTTAGTAGTAATGCGACATATGCCTTTACTCATCTACATCTGCCGACCTTGAGTAAATCCATAATGAATCAACTTAGTGTTTTCAAACCTTCAAGCCTGTTGCACTTATGGTCACGCTCCAATTAATGATGTTAGCGCTGGTTTGAAACCTAAATGATAGAGGTTTGAAGTTTTCTGTCTCATGTGATTCAGTGTGGATTGGCCCAGTAAAAGCAAGGGGAAATATGACAGATACATGAGTGTTATGATGATATTCTTAAGAGTGCTTTTTGCCATACCCAAATTTCTTTTATTATATTAATATATAACATGCATACTTTTCCTCATTATATTGTGTTGACCTTTAAATCTCTTAGCCTCCTTTTTCTGCCCTATTTTTGTCACAGATTTTATCCTTATGTAAGTTTTTTTTTTACCTTTTACAATTATCAAGACTTTTTTATACTGTATTATTGTCACTGAAAGAAACAAGCATGAATAATACAAATTCTAGGGTGTGACACTTTCCATAATAAAATGTCAGTGGGGCTACAAAAAAGCAGAAGTACATCCTGATTTAATTTTTTTGTAATTCCTCGACTTTTTGAAATACTTCTAACAAGACAAACACTGCTGTCTAAGTAACTTTATTTAACAAATATAGTAAATGCAGATGTTGAAGGACCTCTCAGTCATTATTGTGACATTAATTAGCGAGCATCTAAGAAGAGTCACAGCACGAGGATTAGGATTTGCCAAATTTGTTTTTCCATGAAAAGTACAGTATTATGGAGCCTGTTGTAATGAGGGATTAGACCAAGGTCACTGCTGCTGAAAGATGCAAGGCCACTAGGACCAGCTGTGTGCTTTCTTTAGATTTATATACTTTATCATCCCTGTAGTTCTTAGTGTGTCATCACTGTGTGCTTACACATGAAAAAGCAAAAAAAATGTGCTTCAGTTGACACGTGTGTGTGTGTGTGTGTGTGTGTGTGTGTGTGTGTGTGTGTGTGTGTGTGTGTGTGTGTGTGTGTGTGTGTGTGTGTGTGTGTGTGAGTGAGAGAGTTGTGTAAGGTTTTCCTATATGTTAGAGAGATTTCTCTCTTTTCTGTATCTTAGGTGGCTGTCCTTATCTCTCTTTCACAGACCTGCTTTTTTGCACACAAAACATCAGAGGATGCTGCAGTCTTTTGGCATTAGAGCGTGCCCCGCCATGGCCTTTGTCCGAACAGATCAACGGGTGCCCATGTGCTGCATACTGTGGAACTCAGAACACTCACCTGCAGTTCCCCATGTTTACTGCCTTAAAGCAGTTCCTCAGACAAATAAAGTTAATTCCCACACCACTTAAAACCCACAGCCAAAACCAAATATAGCATATGGGTTACCATCTTTCCCATCTCTAGGGATAGAAGCGAACGCATGGATTCGTCTATTTCCGTCACTGCAAGGACATCAAAGACTTGCTGCCAAATAGCACATGGAGTTGTATGAAGGATAGAAAAAAAGGCATCTGGTGAGAGTGATTTTACTGTTGTCATTATTGTTTTCATGCATTCTGCATTGGGGATTGTATCTATGTCAAGCTTTAATCCAATAAACATTTTGATGTGCTCTATTTGCAGCATGTCATTTAATAATGCCTGCCTTTTTGCTGTGAGCAGATCCATGCCATCTTTGCTCTTATTAAGAATGATTAATGCTTGTTTTTGGAAGTGTCAAGATGAAACCTATTAACTGTTACTGAAGCATACAACCATATACCACAGTCAGTAAGTCTTACTTATGTGCTGTTTTAAATACAGAATCTATATACATCTAACATTATGTATACCAATGTTTTTGTGTGTGTTGTCATAAAAGCCCTTCTGCTTGTACTCTGCACAGTTCATATACATGAAGACAATAACATTTTGCAGTCTTCGGTCTATTTTGCTGCTGCATGCTAAACGTAAGTGTCATAAGCAGGATTTCGGAGAGCAGGTGTGCAGGGGTCGGTGCCTTTTGAGTCAGTAACAGTGATTTATAATGTGCAGTGGTTCAGTGCACATTGCACTGGTCTCCTGAGCCTGTTGGCTGCCCTTTCACCAGAACCAGCAGTCCTTACTGGGGAGATGGATGTTTCGCTCAGATGCCGACTAAACCAATCTCCCTCTTCACTTTCAATCCTCATTTCACGTTCAGTATGTGTATCTCATTAGAAACCAATCCCGCATATTGGTGGTCAGTTAAAATACTGCCAATAAGAGAGAAATGTTTTTTTTCCTGCCAATGGAGATTTGCTCCTAATTTTAAATGCACCTATGAAAAAACATTGTTAAAAAAATATTACAATTTAATGAATGTCTAGGCCTCAGTAATCAGCCACGTTATGCCAAAGGATGCCATCATATTTGACCTTAGAGCATAATGCCATATGATGGCATGATGACTCAGTAAACCTTAAACAGTATTTTAGATGAGGAAAGAGAGAGGGAGAATTCAGAAGTTATAAATAATAAAACAAAGCCTGTCTGTACAGTCATTTTTTTCCCTATAATGCAGTATATGAATGCTCCCCATATTGTGCAACACCCACATGCTCTGCAGACCTCTCCAGTCACCTTGAGCACACTGATTTTATATACAATGAGCATTCAGCACATTAAGCGCTTTTTCCACAGTGACCTCATGACCAGTGATAGTATATCTCCTTTCAGCTTAATTTGTTGGATGTCAGAACTGCAGTCCAAACCGACAATAACAACCTCATAATAACCGAACACACTCTCACACACTGATGCTGTGGTATTAGCCTTTGCAAATTAGAGCATCACGAAAAACAAATTATGCTCATCGTTATGCTCATTATATAATGCATTGTCTTACCTTCTACTTCTTTCAGGACAGCTGCAAGAGAATAAAGAAACACAGACATGTTTATTGTTGTTTCGCTTAACCTTGCTGCTTCTTTCCATGCCACCAAACATGAAGGTTGACGGAAACAGCCAAAGCCTGTAAGTGTGGTCAGTTGTTCTGTAGTATAGTTGTAGCATTAAAATCACTGACAATAATAGTGGTATATCACAGTTTATCTGTCACATATAACCACAGAAAGAGTCACAGTCCAGTGCAAGTTTGATGTCTTTCAACGGTTTGTTAGTGAATGTTTCTCGCTTTAAATGACTTTGCAATAAGGCATACCTAATGAAAACAATGTATTAGTGGTTAATATAAGGGTGTATAGCTGCTCTAATTCATCGTTGTGAGTCCACTTGTTAAATGAAGGAACGCCTGCCAGAATCCTCCTAATTTTAGCCAGGGAAGAAAGCTGCCGAGCTTCCAAGCCAAACATGTATTATTATAAGAGGGAAAACTGATGTCTTTTGGCAAAGTGGTAAACATCTTTAATTAATCACTTGTTTCCATTTTACTTGTCTATACGTAAAAAGAAGTTTCAAAGCTGATTTAAAAATGCCAAGTTTATGTTCGTACTGTCTTGTAGACTTTCCAGAATATGAAAATTGCACTCATTTGGTAGCCTGTTAAATATCTCTGCATTGAAAACGTCTATCACATTAGGCAGCTGTTATCCTCTATGACTTGTGAAGATAATGGCTGAGAGAGCTGAACTCACACACCCAAGCAGCCTTTAAGTACTTCTATGGTATACTTTGACCTGGGTCACTTTTAAGTAGGCTTTATTGATTATTTTCTAGATGCTACAGTAATGAGGGTTTAGAACATATACTTGAATGGGATATTTATAGGGGATTTTAACCATTTGTAAGCTAAGGCTAATCATAAAGACGTCAAACATTTTCAGTAGCAAAAGTACATTAGCATTAAAAAAAGCCCTTTGACGAACAGATCATGAAGGACCACACAGTTAATAGTAGGAAGGATAATTCTCTCACCTTCATGGCAATACCGTCCCCTGTAGCTGGTATTTATACAGTCACAGTGGACCTCTCCTTGGCTGACGGAGCACAGGCCTTTGTTGCCGCACGGAGAGTGTGTGTCACATATGTATTCCAAATCACTATGAACAGCCTGGCCATCCAACAGTAATGGTAATGCCTCCCCCAGTTTCAAATTGGCTATAAGGCCCTGGAATGGTGGCTCGTATTTAACAGTGCTGGACGTCAGGGCAGAGAGACGCACATCAGGTGAGATGCCCCCGACGTAGAGATCACTGGCCACTACCATCTCTTTTCTCTTAGACTTCACCTCAGCAGCTTTCTCCTCGTTGTCCACCACCAGCCTAGTCTCTCTGTAATTACGAGAGAGAAGGATTCTGTGCCAGCGCAGGTCGTTGATTCGCGTCTCGGTGTGCAGGGAGGCCGGTTCTGCACAATGGATGGTGAAGCGCATGTGGAGCCTCCCATCTGCGATCAGAAGCTCCAGGAAGTCGCAGTTCCCTCCATCATCCAGATAGAGCACCAGGGCTTTGCTGATGTTGGTTTTCAGAATAAAGCTGAGCTCACCTGTTGATTTGGCATCCCACTGGCCATAGCGTGTCCACTGACCAGGAACGCCCTCATATTCCAAAGCTATTGCTGTTAGCACCAATCCAGCTAACAACAGTAACCAGGAAGCCTTGCCTTTACACCTGCCCATGATGGCTACTATTTACAAATACTGGCTCCCCTGTGGTCTCTAATTAATATGAATCCAACAGAGTTGTGAGGAGGAAATGTTATCTAGTGTCTACACTTCTTTTTTTATTGCCTTAGATTTTACAGAAATAAGACTCCCACACGCAGTAAAAGAGTTTCTTTAGCCTTGACTGTCTATCCTGATTTTTTTTGCCATCTCTCCATGGACGACATGTGACAGAGTGAACAAATGAGGCACATTGCAGAACACTTTGCATCTACTTTGAATCGGCTGAGAAAGAGAACAAACAACACAAGTGATCCACAATACTGTGCGCTTCCTCGTCTTCGCCATCCAGTCTCTTGACCTCCATCCAGCACTGTTCCTGTCAGTTATCCATGGGTTAGCTAGGCATGCAGCTTAGGTACAGCCTCCATTCTTCTCAGCCTCCCAACATCCTAAGACATAAAAGAAGAATGTGTAATGAATAGCTGGAAAGATTACTAACACTTGATTGTACAAAAAAAATAGATAGATAAATAAATAAATAAATAATCTCCAGTCATTATGAATTACATGGGAAATGAATTACAAATCTAACAAATCATTAAAATGGCAGAGAGGGAAAATGGAAATTAGCTTGATAGAGAGGTTTAATTGTTATGAAGAATTCACGATTCACCAGTGGTTCACATTTTTAAAGATCATTTCCTACAACTTGTTGATTGCTGCTTGTCATTATGATCATGGCTGCAGCCTAGAGATTCCATCAACAGGCCCTCAACACAATTCTTGGGCCAAGTAGCATCTCAATCCTGGCGCCCCACCTCATGTCTTAGCATCCAGAAAGGGAAACAGAGGGTGGTTTGCTAAGAACTGTGCTCCTTTCCAAAAGCTGGTGGAAAACAGTCTGTTTCCTAAGCACCCCCCACAGATGTTTTGGTACAACCCATGGCCTCACTAACTTCAGTAATGTTGAGCCCCTTAAGCCCTATGCGCTCCCTGGGATAAAGCTAAGATATTACAGCTAAACAACACATACAGGCCAGAGGCTGGGAGTGATGAAAAGGAAGAAGTCTGTGTTAAAAAAAAACAAACAAATAGAAAATTCAATACTTGGTGATAACAAAAGAGGGTGCAGCTCCCAGGCCTAAGCACACAAATAAAGTTATGCATCAGTCTTTAGCTAAAAAGGGGAACTGCCCTGCCTCATTATTACCATTCAGAAAGGCTAAAAACTACAACTGGTGGAATTATGTCCTGGGAATCTACACATATTCTAAGAGACACAATTTGTATTCAATGGATGATTGTATCTTTTCATTATTAACCACAATTTCTCTACAGAGTGCAAAGCAAATAATGAATGTATTCTACAGACAAGAGACGTCTGTGTAGCCACAGCCTTTTATAGTTTATGCCTCAATGCCAAAGAACTTAACTGCTGCCCAAAACCTATTCAAAACATATAAAAGAGCTATACCGTTGTGTGGTCCAATTAAGTGATCAGCAGCTGTAATCTATTACAACCAATTTGCACAAGAGTGGAACAACACTGTATCTCAAGGATGCTTATATACTGCATGTCATACATCACACATCTGATCAAACTCACACGTTTGATTTAGAACGCAAGTTTTACACCAGGGGCGTTTCTAGGACTTGAAGAGGTTGGGGACTTAGCCCGAACCCATTTAAATAAACTGAATGCAATGCAAATCGAAAAATAAAGTTATAATAGGCTATTACAAGAATACAGTCATTATATTTCAGAAAATAATCTACCTGCACCATAGTCTGCTGTGCATTACGTGATTGTTCTGCTGATATGGTAGATCTCAGACCTTCTGACAGTCACAGAGCCCCGTCTGAGACTCTGGTCTCTGAAGTTTAGGGGAAGTGGCTGTACGCTGCTCTACATTGGAGGTGGAAAACTGAAACTACGGCAGAAATACACAGAGCACAAACGCGACACATCTGCCGCAGCATGCCCACAGCAGAGCGCGTCCATTATAAACCTGAAGCTGCACAGACCACAAAAGCCGCGCTGCTCATCTCTATTTTTACAGCGAGAGTGGACACTAAGCGACGCACAGGTCTGCTTCAGAGCTCCATGTGTTTGAGTCTGAACCATACTGTAAACGTCACGGGAACTTCAAACTAAATCATTAGTATTGCTTTCCTAAACTTTGCGTTGATGGCATCAATGTATTAGATTAGGCTATGATTCCTCCGAAAATTACACCTTTCACAGCTTTCCTCACTTAGAGATGGTTGCTAGGTGATAGCAACAAATCCGGTATGATGGTTGAACCCCGCACGTAGCTGCCCATTCTATTTGCCTTGGAAAAATAAACTGGACAAAGTTACAGTTCTACCATGAGTTCTACAAAAAAAATTTAAAAACTGCGAGTGCCTTGGAAAAATACTTGTTTTCTTAATTTGCATGTGGCATTCTGGGGCATTTTTACTTACTACAATACTTGTTTTTGTAAAAAAAAAAAAAAAAAAGAAAAGAGAGAGAGAGAGAGATACATATACATATATATATATATATATATATATATATATATATATAAACATTCGGGGCTGTAGCTGGGGACGGCCAGGCCTAACGATACCTCTGGTTTACACTGAATGTAGGGCTCTTAACGTTAAAAAAAAGTACCAAAGTCACCCTGTATCCTCAGAAAGAGATATACAGATATTGTAGCAGTTTACATACAAGGTATTGATCCACTCAGATTCAATCCATCGGTCTACAATAAATACAATCTACTGTAAATAATGTCTAGGTAAAGCTCTGGGGTTTGCAATGATTCACAAAAGTAATCTTCATGTTATGTTACACTGAGTTCTCTCTCATTTAGAGGCATTTCTCAACTAGGAGCAGAAGCATTTCATGCAGGTTTGGCCCAATTTCATCTCTGACACGGAGAGAAATATAATATACATTTGAGTCTGCAGGGAATTACAGCCTCTATTGGGTCTTCTGCTGATGAGGGACTGCCACAGTTGGGTTTATTCGCTAAAAGGTAGATGTCACAAGAAAGAGTGCATCACAGCAAATAAATCAAAGTTTCTCCTGAAAATATCAGAAAGCTCCAGGGTGGAGAAAACCCTTCTGATAGACGGCTTTATCATGGGAATAGCTGTATCCTGGAAGGTCATAAAAAGCTGACACCCTCTTCACAGGATGAATTGCAATTTGCCAGGGTCAGGTATGGTGTGTCATATGCTTCTCAGAACCTGATTGCTTTGAGTCAGACAAACAACACATTAGTGTTATTTTATGTAAAAAGAAAGGCAGGCATGTGGTGCTTTCGCAATGAGCTGACATGAGATAAAATAGGGAACCATTTCAAAATGAAATATTCTATATCAATGTGCTTACACAGTCAAGTCAGCAAACCTAAATTCTTAACAATGGATCCTAACCTAGCAGAGCCTACCACCTGGATTTGTTTAAAAGCTGAGATAAATAAGGTCTAATTACCAAAACAAGAAACACCGTAGATGAACAGGGGCCACATCGACTGGTTAAATCCACTTAAAACTTGAGTGTTTCATTTGTATTCTTTATTCTTCTGTATTTCTTTTGTTTTTATCTTTGGAATTTCACCAACCCTCAGAATATCTCAGGGACTATTAGGCTAACACACGCACACAGGGCAGATTAAACATACAAAGGCTTGTTTCCCAAAGGGGCTTTGCGATGCTAGCCTGTCAATGTCGTTTCTCTGCACTTGTAAGTGTAGTGCAGTGTCAACAACCTTTTCTGGCTTTAATATTTTTGTTTAGCCTATTGAATTAATGGCACTGGTATACTGACTATACAAAAAGTAATAACAATCCAATGAAATATATGGTAGAGAGCTCAAATTGTGGGTGGTCCCAGGGTCAGCTGCCCCCCTCTCCACATAGGACTCACTATTAATCACATAATAATTATGTATCAACTTGTATGAAGGTGTTTATTTTTACGCTTGTTACACTGTCCCCTCTACATTTAATGGCTTTCCTTACTGGGTAACATGCTGTTTCTTCATTAAAAACAACAGACCAATTACCCACCAGACCTGTACCAGGTCAGAATCTGGTGGTGGGACACAAATTAATCTTATTTCATTGGGTGCCTGTTTAAACCGCGCCAGCCCCCCTGATACACACTGCCGTGTATACTCCAACATTGTAAAATATCTGAAATGATTAATTTAAGCAGGTCTGTTGGCCTTGTTGTTGGTTAGGTCTGCAGGATACAGGGGCTGATTTTTCACCTGCCCCATATTTCACTGCTTTATCTGTTGTAATACCATGAAAAATGTCACACTACCTACAGTAGTAGAGCGATTTGTAGTGGTATAACATGAAACTGCAAGAATTGTCATTGTATCATAACTGTAAACAATTGCACACATGTACATCTAACATCTATCATCTGACATACTCATACCATAGTTCAATGCCATTGTGCCAAGTAAAATTATACCATACACTCTTGATTCAATTACCAATACTACTGCAAAAGGACACATAATGTAGTGTTATGGTCACTCTGCTGCACCATAGTACAATTTTCATACCATCATGTATTATTATACCACAGCCAGAACTATTTTACAGTCTTTATACAATTCAAGGTATATGAATGTTCATCTTTTTATAATATACAAAAACTGTGATAAATTATTTGTATTGTAAAATGACATGTACAATGGTGATTCTGAAAATGCCTTCCATACACAATCACAGCACTGCTTTATGTTCCCCCGATCAGTACAAACAATGCAATAAAGATGATGGTTAGACATCTCCTTCTCACAGTAAAATCTACACCAGACATTGTTTTTAAATGCTAGTGGTTGCTAGGTAATTGTGCTCAAGGTGGGGAAGAACAAAACAGAAAGTAGATCATGTATGTTATGTGTATCTATAGAAGATATGTGAGGTTGTATTGACACACGTTACATGGCCAAAGTGCAGACAAATCACATAATGTACGTGTGCACACCACTTTACTTAGCCTGTGTGCTACAGTACACTTCGTTGTTAATGTCAATTTAAATATTCCAAAAATGTTAAAGTACCCGTTTCTTATATTATATATTACAGTAAGCCCCACGAATAAACATTCAACACGTTTGTTGTGTGACCCTTCCTTACTATGTAAGAGTAGGATGCCATAGCTACGGCTCTTCCACAAGGAGCAGCAGTGCTGTGTTACAAGGGAGGCAAAGCCCTTACTGTTGAATATATGGAACCTTTAGGATTGGCCGCTGAAAAAGTGGGCGTGGAGAGCTATCCACCTAATACCATTTCAACCATCCGTCTTCCTACACTCAATTAAGGCAAGGCAGCTTTATTTGTATAGCACATTTTAGCAACAAGGCAATTCAAAGTGATTTACGTAAAATATTAGAGAGCAGTTTAAAAAACTAAAATATAATATAGAAACAAATAAAATATGAGAATAAAAGTTACAGTGCAGTATAAGAAATGAACAATTATTTAAAGAAAGGCAGCAACAAAATGAAAGGTCCTCAGCCTTGATTTAAAAGAACTGACATTTGCAGCAGACCTGCAGTTTTCTGGGAGTTTGTTCCAGATATGTGGTGCATAAAAACTGCATGCTGCTTCTCCCTGTTTAGTACTGATTCTGGGGACAGAAAGACCTGTCCCAGACAACCTGAGGTGTCTGGGTGGTTCATAATGTAGCAACATATGAGAAATGTATTTTGGCCACAGAAGATTATTTTAAAATCATTTTTTTGAGGGACAGGAAGCCAGTGTAAAGACTTCAGAACTGGAGTGATGTGATCCACTTTCTTGGTCTTAGTGAGAACTCAAGCAGCAGTGTTCTGAATCTGCTGCAGCTGTCTGATTGATTTTTTAGGGAGACCTGTAAAGACACCGTACAGTAGTCGAGTCTGCTAAAGATAAAAGCATGGACAAGTTTTTTTTCTTACTTATTCTTAAGGTGATGGTAGGTTGACTTTGTTATTGTCTTAATGTGGCTATTGAAATTCAGGTCTGAGTCCATGACCATGATTTCTGGCTTTGTCTGTTGTTTTTAACATTGTCGACTGAAGTTGAGCGCTGACTTTTAATCGTTCCTCTTTGGCTCCAAATTAATATATTTTCTTTAATAGAACATTCCCAGGATCAATCTGTTCAGGACCAGCATGTTGCCCAGCCCCTGCTTTTTCAACATGTTAACTACCACCAACAGAAATAAACTCACTCGCGTCACCCAGATGGCATAAAAAATAATTGGCCTTCCCACCCCCAACCTATCAGACCTGAACAGCAAAGCCACCAAACGCAAAGCACGGACAATTGCACATGACCCCAGTCATCCCCTGTACCCCTTCTTCACACTGCTTCCATCAGGACGCAGATACAGGTCCTTGACCTTGAGACGGGTCCGCTACAGTAAGAGTTTTGTATCTTCTGCCATATCATCCCTACATGAAGCTCACCACTGGTGAATGTTATGTGGGTGTGTTACTTATATGTTGTATGCCGTCCACAAGGGGTGCCAGTGGAACAGACTGGAGGGAACTGTGCATTACAGGGTGATTGGGGTGAAGGTGTCTATGTTTACTGTACGTGTACGTATGTATATTTGTGAGGCCCTGTACAGACTGTGAAAACAAATTTCCTCAGTAGACAAGAATATCTATCTATCTATCTATCTATCTATCTATCATTACACTGCTGAAGTGATTCAACATGAATGCTCTACTAAGAGTCAACCTGCTACCCTGGGGAAGGACAGAGGGCCCGGATGTTCAACAGTTAACTGATTGTGCATGTGCAGAAATCACAGACTCAATGCTGCAGGAAATGGGAGTCAACAGTTCTTGCTCGAATCCATGGCTGACATCAAACAACAGGGGTCATAGTGTGATACTTAGGAACGTTTCTGTTAACACAGTCAGTGAGTGATCCCAAAGTATTGCTTTGTAGAATCAAGTGGATAAACAGGTGATAATGCAAAACAGGAATTGGACAGTGGATCAATTGACAAACTCACTCTGCCGCATGCACGCTTGATAAATCTGACAGATATTAGCAACAATTACCTAATATAACAGTCTGTACATACAGGATTACGTCAGAATGTGCTACTGTGGCAGTTACTGCATGTATTTCATGTTATAACACTGTTTAAAAATATTGTTTAATTCAACCATACCACATATAATTTTTTGCTGCAGAGGCCTTTTACAGTATGCTGTTTGAGTCTGGAGACAGAGCTCAAGGTCTTCTTGTCTTGCAGCAGTCTAAAGTTTACCCAAGGAGGCTCTAGGCTTACACTGTACTGTAGACAAATGCAGCATTGTTGGAAATATGTTATTGTTCACCAGCTGTTTAGCTCTATTCTTTCCACTCATCAATTTTCCTATTAGAGGACCAGTGGAGGTTGAATACCTCGTCATTCTCTAAATGGAGCCTGCAAGACTATAAAAGCAATTCCAATAGGACTATAGGAGCGAACGTCAGGAAAGCCACGCTCAATATGTACGCCCAATCTACTCGAGGTATGGGTCTGTCATGGGTACGTGCATTGGGTAAAAGTTGTTCGGCAGGGAATGACTTCTCACTACACCTCTGTAATCTTTTACCCCCTCAACCTTAGTGCTCATAGACTGAGTGATACTTGAAGCAAAACAGGGCATGTCTTCTGGATGTTAGATGACAAGGCGAGGTACACATTTCTAATGATATATCTATATGATAAATAATACAGAAAAAAAACTATTGTCTGATGGGGTGAGACACAGCTCTTGATTAACTCTCAAGCAACTACATCAGCTGCTATTGTACCTCAATATTTTACAATAAACTTCCTATAGAAGCAGAGCCATCCCCAGCTTTGTTATTTTTGTTGCCCTATGAACTTACTTTTGTTTTCCCAGTGTTCTTCAGTGTACAATATACGTACTATCTTACTAACTTTGAGCTAAATTGCCAAACTTTTCTAGATAAACTAGAAAGGTTTACAAAAAAAAGTCTGCATTTTGGCTTCCAAATATAGTAGTTTGGACTTCGCAGAAATTGCAATGATGTACAGCGAAAATGCTAAAAAATCTTTCCAACTGCCTTTCCAAAGTGACTCAGTATTCTTTTTCCATCATGTTGTACGTGTATTGTTGTACTGTACAACAGTTGTACTGTACAACTGTAGATAAATACAGTACAGCTAGACACAAGGAAAGACAGACAGACAAACTAGAAAAGTTAATCTAGATAAACTAGAAAAGTGGTTTACTAAACTAGATAACTTTGAAGTTTAGGGTTAAGTAAAATCTTTGTCTGAGATTGTCTACAGGTTTATAGCAAGTGTTGATGAGAGCAGTGAGACTCAACCATTCAAAACAATAAGCTAAAAGCAGATTGAAACTGTCGAGAGCTGCAGCAGCTGGGAATGATTGGGTTTGGCAATAAAAGCATACCCTTCACAGTAAACAACCATTGTGATTCCATGTGACTGTAATATAAAAAATACTGCTTAATGCAGGTTTAACTGTCGGATTATGCTGTTAGATTATTTTTGAGTTGTGTTGCACAAACATGGCCAATGAGAAAACTTTTTCCATGTGCTTATAATATTGGTGATATCTTGCTGTCATATAACTGTGTGCCTGTTCAGTGCTTCTCAAGTTCATAGCCCTTTGTACGATTTACAGAACAGACATGTCTTCTTCTATTGAATCATTGAAAGCATTTCATGTTAAACAAGAAAAGAGAAAAGGTTACTATTAATCATACGCAGAGACACTGACTGCAATAATAATACACACTTTTTAATTAACCAATTAAAAACTTAAATCCAATTTGGCCCGGTATGGAACAAAGATGGGCCTGACCTACATACACTTATACGTTGTCTTTGATGGAAACATTGGATTAAAGACATCATATGCAATTTATGGTTGCTGCCTTGGAACTTTGTCTCCAAACTAATTTTTTTTTTAATCAATTTATCTTTTTAATGCTTCAACATGTTTCAGCTTATGCTTTCATTAATGGTAGAGCTGACAAAGACAGAAAAAAACTGTTCTGCTTTGTTTACAGGCTCATTATGAATCATTTATGCATCTGTCTAGTTACATGTATTACTAATTACAGAGCATAACTGGGAATTGATTTCTTCAAATAACCCAGAGAAACACACACAAACATTTTTTTCAGAGAGGAAGTGTAGAGGGCATGAAAGAGTTCAGAGTCCTGCGGATAATTCAGAATATTGGTTGATAAAACATTGTCCTGCCTCCAAATTAGTTTAGAATGTATTTACTTCTTCATATTTAATCTGTGGTCCCCAGGAGACAGTAGGGTACATCTCAGTTCCCTTAATTGCATCTACATTTTCCTCCTCTATGGTCAAACATAAAGTACAAAGACAGTTAGTCATGAATCTTTAAAATATCAGACCTAATGTAGTCATTGTGAATGTAGTTGAGTAACTGTAGTTGTTTTCTTCAGGAGACCCTGGGTCAGCTCAGCACACTGAGAGGTACTGATGCACAGCAGACAAAGAGAGTGACTGGGAGATTATCAATGCTCCATCAAACCTTACATCCACAACATGTCAGCATTTTGGCTTCCAAAAGAAAAAACTGCCAATTGTATTCAAGAGTTGCATAGTTCGGACTTCGCAGAAATTGCAATGAAGTACACCAAGAATGCTAAAAATCTTTCCAAGCCCCTTCAAAGGGACTCTATTCTTTTTTCAACATGTTGTACATGTATTGTATTGTTGTACTGTACCCAGAGTAGATACATACAGTACAGAAAGACACATGGAAAGACAGATAAAATATTGATAAATAGATAGACATTACTGGTATAAGGCCATCAAGGCTTTAAAAGCCACACACACCAACACAGAGATAAAATCAAGGTGATGCAGCTTGATGCCATAAATATGATACGATCTCAATGGCAGGTCACGGTTTGTGTTCCTCGAGGGATGTGCCAAATACGTCAATTTGTACCGCACTCCTCTCCACCTTCTTGTTTCTCCTCCACCACCATATTCAATCATCACACTAAGTCCCACAATCAGCAGGAGTTTTTATTAGACTCCACGATAGTTTCTCTAGTAGTGGACTGAATGAGGAGCAATACAGCAATTTAGAGACATCACCTTAAGTTTTAGGAAACAGGTTTTGGTATTTTTTTACTATTTTTTTTAGATTTCATAGACAAAACAACCCAAAAAATAATCTGCAGATTAACGGATGATTTTATGTTTATTATTAAAATAGTACCCCCATCTTTAAGGATTTCCTGTGTATGTACACAGATGTGAGCATGTTTCACATATATTTTTTATGTGTGTACAGTATTGCAAATTTATGAGGATTAACAATGACATATACCGTAAAAAAGAGGCTGACTGAGAGCACTAACAATATAAATATAACAATCACTATAATTAATGAATAATTATTTTTTCAAACATGTACACTATAAGCTCAAGGAGGTTCTGGTCAGTTAAAAAAACAGTTAAATCTGCTGCATTGAAAGTAGAGCATATAAATAGGATACACATGCAAATATAAGCGAGCGGAAGGCAGTAGGGGGTTGTCACTCAGGCGCTGATACTGCCTTGGGACCTACAGCACCGTTACAAGGACAGCACCCGCCCTCCACCCTGCAGCACCCAGGACAGAGCCACAGAAGGCTGCTCAGCTGTGTGGGATCACTCTAACAAGCTGCTACCTCAGTCGAGCCCAGCTGAAGCTTCTTACACTGTTTACTAGGCGCCTATAAAAGCTGCCTCAGTGAGCTGTTGTTGCTGGTTTTTAGGTCGGAATAAATTCTGTCTGTGTTCTCCATGCCAGCGACTTCTTAGTGAATGCAGCCTTGCTGAGGAGTTTTCTTTAACTTAATTATATCTCAAGACTTGAATTGAGAGACATTCAAGCTCCTATTTTGCCTCCTCCATTTAGATTACCTAATTTGGATATATATATACACACACACACACACGTGTGCTGCAAATGTCTCCAAAGTAGAGCTGAAGTTATGCTAACAACATAGGAAATGTTTTTCCGCTATAAATATGCATCACAATATTACAGATGTAAAATATATGTGTGTGTGTGTGTGTACAACGTGTTTGAAAGCTGAGATTTTCCATCTAAAATTTCAGCTGTTACCAGCACTAATGTAAAGTGGCTTAACACCTGGGTGTGATCTGAATCCAGTTGTTGTTACCAGTGTACCCTTTTCAGGTTACACCTGGTATTTGTATGTTCTCACTGTCAAATGCTCACAATGACAATGCTAATATGTTGATGTTAAACAGGTATGATGTTTCCCTAAACATTAAGTACAGCTGAGGCTGATGGTACTGTAATGAGGACAAAGAAGTAAATATTGGACAAAATAAAAATCTGACCTGATGAGTGGTCTCAATAAAAAAGTTAAGTGATCACCAAAGTGATACAAATTCCTCCTGATTGGGACATGAATGTCTGAACCCAATTTCATGGCAATCCATCTAATAGTTTAGACATTTCACTCAAAACCACAAATTCCGACCACATGGTGTCACAACAGTCAGGGGATCATCAAAGTCAGTAAGACTCATCCTCTGTTGACCATGAAGGTCTATACAAAATGCCATGGCAATCCATCCAATAGTTGTTGAGATATTTCAGTCTGGACTAGGGTTGGGTACCGAAACCCGGTGCTAATAAGGCACCGGTGCCTAAACAACGCAAATTTCGGTGCCTCATTTCGGTGCCAATTAAATCCCTTTTGCGCTGCTCTCTGATGCTCTGAAACAGACGTTAGAGGCAACAGGAGCATCGGTGCACGTGATGCTAGTTAACACTTCACTTGACAGCAGGTAACGTTAGCCTACTGTTAGCTAGCAGCTGAATTAAACATGGTTAAAATGCTGACAGCTAAACGGTGTAAAGTGTGACTGTATTTCACTGTAGAGGATTCCAACAGAGGGACCTGAGCAGTGTGCAGCTGCCATTGTCGGAAAAACAACAGACGCACCGCTCACTTGAAACTAGTAAGCCTTGGCCGTTCAGGCACCGGCACCGTTTTAAAAGTATCGTTTTAGCACCGGTATCGGAAAAAACCCAAACGATACCCAACCCTAGTCTGGACCAAAGCCACTTTAATTTATCTAATACCATTTTTCATTGCAGCTTTTCAGATAAAAGCAGAGCAAATGTCTCGTGAACGTCAACTGCATTAATACATTACTGTGTTTGAGTTGAACCTCCCTTGATTTCATGGTGAATAGCATATCTATTTCCTTTCAAAGGTCCATTTAAAGCAATTTGTTTATAACAGTCAGTCGGGTTATTTGTGATTTGTGCCAAGCAGTAATTTGACAAAGATGTTGTTTGTTGACCGGTTTCTATTCTCTCACACCTACAGTACAGGTTAGGAGTTCTGTAGAGAAGTCCCCATCTTTGAACAGTAAAAGTCAAACTGTCTGAATGTATTTGCATAGTCATTTGCCAGTTTGTTTGAAATAAAGCTTAAATCCTAAAAAGTTGGTGTTTTATGCTTGAAGAAGAGCATGATCATTTTAATAAAGTGCCACTAAATCTAATATGAAATGGCAATCATTTGTGGCATTGTTATATAATATATGCTATGTTACAAATTTTCTGGAGTAAATCATTATTGTCACTTTGTTTTGGTTTGGCTTTGTGGTTTACATAGAGGATATATTTGTCTATTGTCTTTACCACTTTCAGCCTACTGAGTTGGACGACATTACAGATTATTTACATTGTCATCGCTTGATGGCACGGAGCAAGGCTGGCTGTTTCCCCCTGGTTCCAGTCTTTATGCTAAGCTAAGCTAACCGTCTTCTGGATGTAGCTTTTAATGCAAACATGAGTGTGGTATCTTCTCTTCTATCTATCCATCAACAAGAAAGCAAATTAGCGTATTTATACATTTAACATTTATTAAGTGTTACACAAGTGTTAACAGTGCCAGCTTTTTATTTGGTTTCCTATTAGCCCTATTACCAGATCCAGTTTTTCTTCCAGCAGTGTGTGCATGAAACACTAAGGTGATGCTATTCTTCTATGTGTCACCTTGACTTTTGTCACACAACTTCTGTTGTATGCTGTGACTCCCTTTCTTAAACACTACCCCCTTTGCACATAACATGTAGGAATGTGTGATTACTTGGTCGTAATTGGAACATACTGATGTTGTTTCCTGATTCCTGTGGGCATCTGCCTTGCAGTTTCAGGCTCTCAGTGCTAGTAGTGAGATATTTTTCACAGTGCATTAGTGTCCCAACTTCAAATGTATCAAACAACACTCTCTTCTCCTCCTGGCTTTATGAATCTTACATTTTATTCCTTCTACATTTTCCTCAGTCTTTTTTTGGAGGCAACTTCATTGGAATAACTCAATCTTTTATGATGGGCATGCACTTCCCTATAGTAACTAGTGTGAGACTTTAAACTTTAATTACTCATAGATGACATTTACTATTTATTTTTGGTGGGAATGTATCTTCTTTGGCAGGTAAGGTTGAGGGAGCTGGTTGAGTTGTTCGATCAGTGATGATGGATTGGTTATTTTGTGTGTTAACTCTTAAGTGGTGTCAATATTACAGTACGTGTTATTGCAGCTGGCCATTGTCCTTGTTTTATAGGAAATTAAAGATTTGATGCTACCCTGGTGGGATCTTGACCTATGGTCAGTGGCATGTGTTTCTGCATCTGTTTGATAAAAGATGAATCATTTTTCACAAATGAAAAACAAGGTCTAATATTATTGAGATTTTTAGGGCTTGATATTGAAACTGAATACTTTCTAGTGCTGAACAAAATGTGTTTGTAGGATCAAATATAACACACTGTTGAGGTGATTGATCAGATACTGTACTATCAATTGATCTTTTGCTAATGTTAGACAGCAATTTATTGAAGGAAAGGTCTTATAAATCTGTGCGTTTATATATGAAGCTACAGCCAGCAGTCGGCTAACATAGCTTAACACAAAGACTGGAAACAGGGGAAACAAACTATTTCTTGGACCAGTAACTTCCTGAAGTCTCCACTGGTTGCCAGGCAACTGGTAAAGACTAAGAAACAGCAGGCACATAATCCACTAACTCTTTGCAGGACAGCGAATAAGCAAATCAAAATGTCCCGTTACGACTGCAGCATTGGTATTCTGGTCTATTTTGTTAAATAAAAAGGTTGTTTGTAGAAAAACATGTTTATATTCTTCAAACCAAGGTATTGCAAGTCATCATTTTGGTATTGGTACCAAACTAAGGTTTTATGGTAGTACCGGCAATGAAAAATGTCAAACCATACCCAGCTATAAACATTTGCTTTTAGTCGTGATTTTCTCTGCATATTATTCTCACAGATGTTTTGCATTTGTGGAATGCTTTTTAGTTCAGCTGCAAGATTAAGAGATATAATCACTGGCCTCATCAACATCTGCATCAGCAGCATCATCACCCCTGCCATCAGGCCTTTAGTCTTCATCATCAACACAGCCGTCATTATCCTCATCTTCATCATCCACTTGATCCCCTTCTTGACCGTTAACTCATATCTCTGCATCAGCTGTTATCCTGATGATTTATATGTTGCATAATTTACAGAGACTTATAACCATTTGAATATCTGTAGTGCTGAAAATGAGATGTTTGTACTGGCACTCTCTTCACACTGTGTGCTGCACAAATTGTTTATATCAGTGACATGAAAGTAGCCTTTTGAAAATATGGATTTTAATTGTAAAGATTCAACAATAACAATAGTGTAAACCGTTTTTGCAACATTTGTGGTCATGGTCGTGCTGTTGGTGTGTGTGTGTGTGTGTGTGTGTGCGTGTGCATGTGCATGTGCGTGCGTGCGTGTGTGTGTGCGCCTTTTATGTTTCTTCACAAGCTGCCAATTTGTTTTGCTGGAAAGGCTCACAGATACAGGCATACAGAGAAAAACTGCACCTGTAGATTTAAGTGTGATAAATATGAACAGCTATGGTGCTGCGGCTTTGACGACAGACACAACAACCAATTTAAAGTATCTATACTAGAATATACTATACAGTGAGTGTATGTCAACAGAACAGGAGTTTCCATTTTCTCAGTGACGCAGGGCACTGTAACAGCTGACATTTTCACACACCAGCAAGCCAGGTAATTAGTTAGCTAACTACATAACACTAGCTACAAGCATAAACATGGTACTGTGCACAGTTCCCTCATTAGGTAAATGTAAATGTAGTGTAGGCGTAGTAAAGAATAAAATGCATGCACATGTTTGCTGCATAGCGATAGCTGTAATATGATTTGAAATGCTTTCCACAGAGATCCAATTCGGTTGGGTTCCCACAGCAAAAAATGTGATTTAAATGACAAGACAGCAGGCAGCATCCAGTTTATATGGTTGTGCACTGCAAAATGAACCTGCTATAATCAAAGTCTCTATCCAATCCAGCAGGATCAGTGAACCACCCTTATCATGCTCAGAGGTGGTGGTCAGGTAGTGGCTAGCAGGGGCTCAGCTGAGGCACAAAGGGTCCTAAACATCATTAGACAGGGCTCAGCCATGGCATATTGACTGTCAACATTGAATATATTCACTCATACATCAGTGTTTTATTACACACAGAACATGATCTTCACTGAACAGAAATATTTGTCTCAACCATATTTTTCAAAAAGACACTGTCCGTTTGCCACCCACTCAACTCTGTTTCCGCACAAAATAACATGAGTGATGTGTGTGGCAGGCAGAGGATGGCGTGGAGCGCAATTTAGTCAGACGCTATCAATCTCACACAGGTAAGCCAAAGTAGGAATGAGTGGAAAAATCTTTAAGCCTCAAAAATGCATTTGATATTCTGATGATACAGTGTGCTATTTCAGGAAAATGCTTCCTGTCGAAGCAGGTGTTCAGACCAAAATCAGCCCTGCGCGGTTGCTTCAGGTTCATGACATGAGACATGAAATACAATAAAGGAAGTCTGAGTAACAGATTTGAGAATGTGAAGGCTTCTTAGATGCCAAAACACTGCACAGTGGTTTATAATACTATGAAACAGCGTTTACGTTACAAAGTAATCGACCAGGGGTCTGCCCTTGCATGTATTTTACTGGCCAATGCAGCGACTTGCTGGATGACTGTGCGGTGTTTAGGTTCAATTGTTTTGCCAGGCGACCCTGTGTTTTTTTTTACCAGACCCCTCTGTGTTGGCACCCGTGCTGCACTGCCAAACTTGCCTCATTCAAGTGGATTAGAAGGTTGCCTTTTTTCACAATGAAATTAGGGCTGCCACTACTGATGACATCTGAGAACCGGCAACTATCGTTTTTTGGACTTTTTTGCTTGAAAAATGATTTCAATTATTAATTACCTTTTCAGATTATCAAAATATTTTTTCTTCTTTTTTAACATTTCTGTCAATTGATTAATCTAAATATTTCTCTCTGGACCAAAGTATTGGACCAACAGACTGATGGACTGTAATTTCTATAAAGCCATGGCAGCAGCAAGGCTGAATAAAAGACAGCAAGCACAATGAATTTCTATCATCAAAGATTACAAAAAATAATTAGATTCTTGTTAATAGATGTTTTTAATTACTACAAAAATGCTCTCCCTTCTTAGTTAACATGAGGCAGAGGTTAGCTTTTAATGCAGAAGACAAAATCTAAATATTAAGAGCATTTATAAAGCTTATTAAGTCAGTAAACAGTGTGTTGTAGCTCAGAGACACATAACGTGGGACAACATCTTTTACACATATATAATATATATAATATAATAATATTTACAGTACACATATCAAAGATCAATGAAGCCCTTCTGTTACTGTGAAACTTCATACATTTGCACATCTTTCAGACTGCCTCTCCAGGACTCATGCAAATAGTCTAAAACATAACCATCCTTAAAGCAAATGATCTTTACTATCACTGACAGTTCCTTCCCTTCAACTCTCAGAGAATACTTAAATTGCAACTGAGATTTCATCCTGAACATTACATATCAATGTGTGTTCTATAAATTAGGTCCTCATAAAGACACTTCTCAAAATATATGCGCAAAAAAAATTAATGAGACAAATAGTCCCTCCTGTGCTTCAGTGACATTACCAGGAGCCATCACTCAGGACTATACAGTATACTACTAACGATGGGAATGTTTGCCCTTGAAATCTCAGTTAATAAGCAGCTATGCTATGACATCCATGATTAGATCATCCAGTGCTGTCACATCTCATCCTGAGGAGGATGCCACCAGACAAAACGGAGAGTGGGAGCAAGCAAGCATCCTACTCTCTGATTCTCTTCTTCACACACACACACACACACACACACATACACACACACACACACACACACACACACACACACACACACACACACACACACACACACACACACACACACACAATTCAGCAGCTATGCAACATAACAGCCTGGGTTAATCTTGGGTAACAGCTCCTTGGCTGGGATCAGAGAGCTCCACTAAGACCCAATGAATGCTGACACCGATACGGCATGGAGCCTCCTCACACAGGTAGGACACATGAGACAAACGCCTTTATAGATGAAGCCGCCTCGGGCAAGGATAAGATTGATTTTGCAATGCAGTATTAGATGAGATTTCCGATGCATACTATAACGAATTAGCATGAATCTGTTCCCCATGAGGGATGCTTGCAGACACAGAGTGAATTGAAATAAATGACTGTCCCGGTGTTTACCACACCATCCCCCTATGCTGCAGTCAGTTGGCCATCTAAGTGTGACAGGCCCGGTTCAGGCCCAGCAGAGATCAGCGTGATGGATGGACAGCCAGGCAGCTGCTAAAAATCTCTTGATCCACGCCCAGCCTGATATGCCACTCACTGATCAATTGCATCCACGTAAATCTGCCATCCGCCTTAATGTGACACGATAAGGAAAGAGAAAGGAAAGCTCACAGGACTGTGCTCCTTTAACCTCAGCTCTTACAATTTCAACTATTACGACCACGTATTCTGCTCTTATTTCTCCCCACACACAAGCTACCTTTCATCGTGAACCGAGTCCCATGGATATTACCCCAAAAAGATGAATGCCCGTGCATAATGTCTGGAATGAAAGAGAAAGATTCATTGAGCGATCAGAAACTAAGATAGTGTAAGACCTCGGCAGCCCCGTCAGAAGTCCCTGGCAACAGATCTGATTAAGTTCAATCAAAGCGTTTCAACTGGCCAAACTGTAGTCGGGATTTTTTATTTATTTCAAAGTTAGCAGCTGCTGAGGTGATGTAGATAAAGCATATTAACAGGCTGACAGTCAGTCAAGGTGAATGTTTGACCTTTCTCATGTCAACGGTGTTTTAGTAAAAGAAATTGGCTATTGCACACGTTTATTTAAAGATGACACGGATGTACTGTGAAGGAAGCTAACGTCAATAGTACAGTACTGATCCAGTCTGTTATTGGACTTGTTTTTTATTGACATTTATTACTAAAACATAATTTGCATTAAGGGATGGCAAACCCAAATATCACACTATTCTTGTTTAAATACTTTAATATTATTGTACAGTTTATCAACATACAGTAATGTGATGATATTTTATGGAAGACTGGTTCTTTCAGTTAATTAAGCTCCCCAATTTGGGCCACTTAGTCGTAATTTAGCCTTTGGGATGAGGAAAACACACAAAGTATATCATGATGTTACTGTAGAGCAAAATCTTACAGAGAATATCTAGTCCTATATCACACCGCCCAGCTGTACTTGTATTGAAGTAAAAATGCAGATTCAAAATGATACTAGAGCATACAGAGTAGAACAGCTTTTCCCTATCAGTGCTGTGGAGTAAGATTTAGGCCTTGTTGCGTTGCCGTCTTCTGAGCACTGTAACTGCATAATGTACATCCTGACAGGGTGATATTGTGTTTTATATCTCTAAGGGCACTGATTGTGCTTCCTGGGCATATTTTGGTTAACAGTGCAGTTTCAGCTTCCTTTTCTCATGCTGTCACACAGTAACAACAATTGATGAACTGAAATACTTTACATTTGCAATGCAATGCAACACTTCTGAATGTGCAAAAGACACCTGAATGGAACAGAAAGACAACCCTACTTTCTTTAACTGCTGGGTCATGTATCTTAAGTTTAATAGTGAATGCTTATTATAAATATCACCTTCAGGGGATTATCTGCACTCTAAGAACTCAATGTGTGATCACCTACATTGCTTCATTTCCGTTTGTCTTTGTTATTACTGGTCTACAATATCCTCCTAATCAAAACGAGAAGATAATAGGACATTGCAGCATCAACCTTAGGAGGCCATCAGTTACAAAAGCTGTGTTGTTTCTGCTGTACCCAAATGAGCTTTTATCTATGGTAACACTGTCACTGAACAGCAGAAATGTACCAATATTCCAGAAAGAAAGACCTGGGATGTGCTGCTTTCTGAGTTATCATAAGAGTGACTTCATAACTATTAACTTGGCAGGTTTGACTTTTCCTTATTTATCTCCTCAATATACTTCCTGAACTTTCCTGGTCCACTGAAATGACATTAAGGACATTTAACGTTGAGCACCATTGCATCAATGAAATAAACTGGGAAATAAATACACAAGAAACTTTGTTCGTTCTTCATAAAGACTGCCTAGTCTCAAGCTAAAATTTGATACTGCCTAGTCTCAAGCTAAAATTTGATCTGGTTCATTTTTGTCATACACATATTTCATAAATCACAGCTGAGCTATTCAAAGAACATTTTTGTCACTAGGTCTCTCGGTATGACAGGCTCCAATGTTGCAACATTTGCTGAATCCTGAGTAGCATTCTGCTCACAGAAAATTATAGACCACCTTCCGTTCCATTCCACCTACTTTACCACCTGTGGTGAAAATAACTGGCAATTTCACTGACTATTATTTCAAGGATATATAATGATACCAATCAACTTTTCCCTTACTGTTGCCACTGTATTTGCCGATTTCGGTGTCCATATATGGACTTTACAGCTGGGACTTTCACATATAAATGAACGTCTGTTACATGCAAGCCCTTGCTAAACAAGTTCACACAATGCTGATTAACCTATCGCAGCCAGAGAAAGCTCTCTGTTTTTTGCAGTATGTTTAGTGTCTGTGGTACACTGGAAGGATGCGTTTTAAATCAACCAGGGGGCAGGAAGGGGGGAGGGACCAGAGTGACGGAGCAGCAGCTTGGAGTATGGCAGAAGCTATGGTGGAAAATGCTAGGAAATGTCCATAAAAAGATTGCTGGGGGGGATACTCCAGATTATAAAAAACTCAGTGTTCAGAGAAAGGATTAAAGTAAAAGAAAGAACTCCTAAGGACGGGGGATATGCTGCGAGCTCTCCTGCAGGTATATGTCATAAGCATGCATCAACAGTGTTTGTGTAATTACTCTCACTGCCAGAGAGGGGAGACGAAAGATCCCCACACTGCAGCTTTAATACTGCTTTACTTCTATCTACTCTTTAAAACAAGTGGCACAATGACCCAGATAGTAACTTAACCAACAGTGTGCTGCTGGTGTTACAACTCTGAATATAAGGCTCCCAGCTATCTGACTGGTATTGTGTGCATGAGTTCAGTTATTTAAGTATTTCGTTAGAAATAATGCACAAACAATTAAATAACCCAAACTCGCCAAAGGTGTAGAGAGACAAAGATCTCAACAGTGACCTTTTTTTTGTCTTCACCATCCAGGGACATAATCCCTGTTTGGCTGTGCAGCTGGCATGCAACTGAGTCACGCGTCAGCCCTGATTAGAAGCAGCAGTGGTCCGCGGGCCCCATTCCTCTGCCAGAGCCAGGAGTGGAAAAGGCCAGGGCCACCACTTTCAGTCTGTGGATATGACCTTGATGGGGTATGATAGAGAGGAAGCGACACGATTCGCAATGCTACACAATATCTGTAACCTTCCACTTCCTCAGTACGCATGCTGAAGCTGTGGAGCTGTGACACACACACACACACACACACACACACACACACACACACACACACACACACACACACACACACACACACACACACACACACACACACACACACACACACACACACACACAGTCAACCCTGCCCCGTCGTTATTTCAAGCAGTCTCCTTCTTCATGTCATCCAGTCATTCATCTCTCTTTGCATACTGGCTGGTGCTCTGTACCAGATATCTTAATTCCAAATACGATTTCCTTTCCAAACTCAGCAGCTGCTATGCTAATGTAAAAGTCACATGAGTGCAGCTTTACGGGATAACAGCTTAAAGACATTCAATCATTAAGCTGTATGTAAAGTAGCATAATGTACTATGCAGCTTAATTCTATTAAAAGCTATAACATTATTAGACATATTATTGTCAATATTACTACTAGTAGTATTGCGTTAGTTGTGTGTAGAAGCAGTGATGCCATTTTTTTCTTCTTTTAAAAAAAAAATGCTAACTCTACCCAAACCCTTAAATCTCATTGTAAGGATGAAGACAAATGTCTTGTGAGTCAGACCATAGCAACACAAGTATGGCAAAGATGTCACTGAAGGCACCAAAAATACTGTGTGGTGAGTAAAATATTGGCAGAGGCGTATCCTGTGTCAAAATAGAGCAGATGAAAAATAAAAATAAACTCGTGAATTGTACTCAGCTGCAAACAGAAATGAAGCATGAACAAGGGGAATACAAAATGCAGTACAGCAAAAAGAAAACAAATGCCAAGACTGTGAGACACTCTGCTGTTATATTGCTGCCTAAAACATTTCACAATAATGACACTATATGCAGAAAAAGTCATGCTCAGCATTGCATAAGTATGTTGTTCATGTTTTGAGCATTGTGAGCCATGACTTCCTTGTTGCCAATGTGACTCTGTGACAATGTGTAGGAAACCAAGTGGCTTACTAAAGAATGCAACAGCATTTAAATGAGTCGGTCAGTTCAACCGGCAGGGATTTTAAGAGTGAAGCCAAACAGCAAGTGGCAATGAGAGAATGTGCAACGGATCTAAGACGCAACACTTGTGCGCTGTCCACAAGTGAGGTGCTGAAAGATAGCAAGCAACAGTAGCCAAGCAGATAGTCACCTAATTCAGGTGAATGGGAAATCTGAGCTAGTAGCCTGTTCTGTGAATACAGAGGTTTCAGTTTTCCTGCTCAGAGAAGTCAGTAACAAAATGTGCTGTGTTACTGTTGGAGTAGAATTTGCAAAGCAAATAGGTTTACAGGAGATGCAGGAAGGGCAGCAGTATGTGAGATGTGCAGGGGTGTAGCTCAGAATCTTGGGCACCTCCCGCCATAGACTCATTGCTATTTCAAACAATATTACAAGAAAACAAACGCATCCCTGAATATTATAATATTGAAAGTCCATACACCAATTTATGCAATCCAAAAACAATAGACAATGATTAAATAAACGGTCTCACTATGTTCATTTATCACATTTATCCACGTATAATACGCAGTGTTATAAAAGAGTGTGGAGGACTTACTGACATTTGTGTCTTTTTTTAAAGCATGTTGTATTTTGGAGCTTTAATTTGAACCACACCACCTCCTCAGTGGTCAACCCTGCTGAACTGGCGCCAGATAATCTGCTGTAACAGCTTCCTATGGGGGCGTGGATACTGGGCTGCAGGTTTTAAGAAACAGGTAAGGAATCTTTTCTTTTCAGCTCACAACCCCCCCCCCCCACCACCTGATTTTAAAGGGTAATATTTAGATGGTAAAGCCTCTTTTGTTGCAGACAGATGATGTGGCAGCTGCTTGACTCAACTACTGTTTCCCTCTGTGTCTGTCTCTCTGCTTCCTATCTTTAAACTGCCCAATCCTTTGGCACAGAACATGAAATCCCTCTCAATAATAAATGGGCTACCTCAAGCATAACAGTCACAAGGGCCCTGTATGCTGCATGACTCAAAGACCACCTTAACTTCACTTTTATATGAATATACTGTTAAAAAAAAAAAAAAAAAAAAAAAAAAAAACGGCATGTGGCATCTGGCAATATCAAACAATAGGTTTTGTGGTTGGTTTCCATATATCTGCCCGGGCTGCAGCTTTTATTCAAAGGAATAGCCACCGCTGTAGGTGCTGTAGCCCAACCACAAGACATGTCTTCCGGCACGCAATTAAGCGACCTGATCTGCAACCGTGTAGGATTTGGAAACCTCTCCTCTACCCACCTCAACTGACTGTAAACAGTGATAACAAAGATGGTCGATGAAAGCTCATTATCTCCGGCTGCATTAAGTTACATTTCCAACAGACACCTCAACACAAGTGGCAATAATTGGTGAGCAGCAGCTCCAATATCCCCCGAACTACAATGCAAACAATCCCGGACCACAGACATTGAAAAACACACACACACAGATACGGTATGGCTTATCTTGTAGCTTTCTAGCGCAGCACGCGTTAAAGCTAATTACCTTATCATAAGGTCGTCTCTGTGTAGGAGGTGCGGTGTCATTTACCTGTGCATCATCCAGCGATCCGACACATGGGTACGGCGCGAGGGGTTTGATTATTCCAGCCAGGCAAACACAAGCACAAAAGAGAGGAAGGTGGGGGGAAAAATCCTAAATTGAGCAGAGATGAATGCGGCAGATGAAGATGCGACCTCTGTCTTCAGAAAGGAGTCTTCTTATCTTTTAGATGTTGCTGTGTCGATGGAGGCAGACAGGCAGGGAAGCCCAGAGCTTCTCCGTATAGACAAATATGCTTTCTCTCCTCCGCCGAACCGAGAGCAGCGGCAGCAGCAGCAGCATAGCCGTCATTCCCCCGACACTTGATGGTAATAGTTTGGTAGGTAGCTTATATGGGTTGAGGGCGCGGTCAGCTGCAGTTGACCAATCCTGCTCCCCATCAAACTAACAGCAGCGTTGCCATGGAGGATTAAATGGCGTTTAACCACAGAATCGTAACCTTTGGTAAATATAGGCTAAAGCAGGTAGGCTATCCTAGTACCATATTAGAATAAAGCATCTCAACATAGGAGTGGCATCTTATTTAATGGGGACCTAGTGGTAAGGGAGACATAGGTTCGTCAACCCCACCCTTTTCATGCTGCCGAAGTGTCCTTGAGCAAAGCGCGAGGCAAGATTCACCAGCTGCTGGGATGCTGTTAAAAACCCCTCCACGTTATTGAGGACGAACTCAATATGGTTCTTCAGTGACTCATACTTCCGGCCATTATAGGTGAATTGTAATTTTAACCTGTCTGACAAGGTGTGTCTCCATGATGTCATTTGATTAGCAGTAGCCTGTCATAGTCAGTTCTTCTAATTGCATTAATTTCATCAGAAAATAAAGTGTATAAGAACACAAATGCTATCAATGAAATGACCTAGCTGCCATCATCCCAGTAGGAGGTAGGTGATGTAAGTGAATTTGGATTTGGTAGAGCAACAGCTAAACTGTAATTGTGAGGTCTGCTATTTGTAATAGCCCCTAGAGTTACAAATGCAGGAAATGCTACAGCCACCCTGGGATCCCCCCCACCACAATAATCACAGGGAAGATGGTACAAGGGGATGCTGCTGAGATTAAGATTTGTAGCAGTTAAAACATGAATTTAATTTTTGTTTTGGACTTTGGAAATTATATAAAAAAGTTGTTTTTCTCATGAAGTGGAAATGTAAAATGGGAAATCTGAAATGGTAAACTTTTAGGACCTAACAAACATTGCTTAACATTTATTATTCTTATAAATAATTCAAATGTAATGCAATGTTTAACATGCGAAATAAGACATCAAACACATTAAAAGGAAAGATATAAACAAAAAAAATTGCTACTAAATGCAGAAATAAATAGAAAATGTAAGCGCAATAAAAGTCTGGTGCTGGAGAACATACAGTAACCAATTTAACCTGCGTTGGGGGATATTATATGTTTTGGATGATTGTTCCAGCTTAATATCTGAGCTGCTCTGTCTATGTTAAGTTTGGACTCATTATGGCATTAAAGGGATGTTGTTGTATAAGCACGCATGTAGGATATGCCGTGAAGTCAGTGTAAATATTTGACTTATCAGTGACAGTTGTTTCATTCGTACAAACCCCATAAAAGCCTGTTAAGGTGAACCGGTATGGGTCTAAGCCTTCCTTGTGAGAGAGATAAAATCAAAGCAATCTTGAATCTGAGGATGAGGTATGAAAAATTAATGTTCTGAAATGTTTTTTGCCTGCAAACAATTCAGCCTGAGCGAACAGGCTGAATTACAGTTGGGTTAGTTAGCTGAATTTACAGCTATACATTTCAAAAGCCTCACTACTAAAAATCAAAAATCCAGAAATTCAGCTAACTAAGCCAAAGCCAATGCATGAATATGTCCACAACACATCTGCCTGCCAGTCACATATCAGATACAGTGCACTGAAATCCAAACAATGTCCTCATCAGAGGGCTGATTGTTTCAAACCCTCCTCTAAAGAGTATAGTTCATACACATTTTAGAGGTTAAATGTCCATGATGGTTTGCTGCTTCTACTTAGCACAGAGGTCGAGTGGGTATGAATTTCTTGTCTTCATCGTGGCCATCTTATCTCATTTTACCTTTAGCCTCTCTCCTCAGCCTTCTGCATTTCAATATCTGTACGATGATTGAGCTGTGACTATTGGCCCTGTATTATGATTTGGCAGTGCAGACTACATTGATGCTAAGAGAGAACATGTTATGCAGTTACTGTACAGTATATGCTTTCAATTGTAAGTTTGAATTTGGTTACCATTTCATATGTTTTCCCTCTCATTTAATTGTTAATAGAGTCTATAAGAGAAATTTGTGCCACAATTCAGACACTTTTCATTTAGCTGCCAACAACTCTGTTGCAACTAGATTTTAATCATGATATACTGCGTGTTAAACACAAAAAAATATCAGTGTGGGTGTATTTCAGAAGTATGTGTGACTTCAATAATTAAAATAAATAATTATTAAATGATGAAAAGAAATTATACACACACTGTCGTATACATTTTGCAGAGCCGACGGAGAGTTGACTGGAGAGGTCCACACTTTCTAGAACACAATATACACACACACACACCTGACAGAGTTGCTAGCATGTCTGTAGACTTTTAGTCTTATTGTTCCTATGAGGCCTTTGGTGATAGGTTTGTAAACAATACCTGCAGAGCAAAACTACTGTGCAACAAAGCATCAACTACGGCCACCCTGAAGTATGAAACACAATGGCATAACAGATAACACTGTCGCAATCGCAAAACACAGCAAAAGCAAGTACTTCTGTTTCTTGTACACTACGAACTGTAATATAACCAAGACCAGTGAGCGGCAGCAATATGCAAGGCATGCAGTCTGCCGAAAAATCCAAAGAAGCAGTACTTCTGTTTGTCGCAGACTGCCAGACAGTGCATCCAATCAGCGACGAAGAATCATTGTCCAATACGTACTTATTCCGGTTTGAGTCTGACCAATTGCCGTTGTGTTTTCTCTTTTGCTCTCGTGTTTTGTGAATTGCTGTTGTGTTTTCTAATTTGCTGTTTTGTTTTGTGAATTGCTGATGCATTTTCTCTTTTGCCGTAGTGGTTTGCACTTCAGGGCTGCTGTAATCAACTAATGAAAAGGTAATACAAAGAGAACAGAAACGTGTGTTTTACTTTTATGCACTAAATCATAAAATGTTCACCCAGCTGTTACCTTTTTGTCCCTCCCTTTGGGACACAATCATACCCTGGCCAAAACACTTTTATTGTTAACATTAGTGGTATTTCTACCCCCAAAACACCTTACCAAACATTTGTGTGTGTGTTTTAGTGACCTGCCTAAGGCAATTATTGATTTTTTGTTCTGGACTAAGGCAGAGTAAAGTTCTGAGGCCTACATGAGAAAATAAGGTTGCATATCTGTTGTGCAGTGGGATATGTATCCACAATTGCAATAAAATATTGAGCAACATTCGAATTATGAGAAAGCCCTCGGGACTTAAGTAAAGCATGCATGTTATCGAGCGTGCTTTCTGGCATTCTGCAGCAAACTGTAAGTTATTCTTTGTGCCTTAAGAACAAGCCAGCTCACAACATTCCTGTGGCTTGTGCAGTTCTTATGATACACACTGCTGTGCAGTATAAGCAGTTTGCTCAGTATAATTAAGCAGTTAATATTAAAAACAAACAAGATAACATAAAGTCAGCAGTAGTGCGGTGCAAGTAAGGTCTCATAGCAGTGTTGTGGTCAAGACCATCTTAACCGAGACCAAGTCATCACCCAGAACAGAGTGTATCGAGACCGAGGCAAAACAAGACTTTGAGGGGTTGAGACCAAGACAAGACAAAGACCAAGGCAGGGCGAGACCCAGTCAAGACCAAGACCAGGGGCCTCATTTATAACCATGGCGTACGCACAAAAGAAGACGTAAGCCGCTCTCTGCGCAAGAATTGGAATTTATAAAAAAGCAAACTTAACAGGAAAATATGCGGTCCTCCAAGGACACTCTGACCGAGGCGTACGCACAGAAACGGGTGAAATGAGAAACGGCGACACCGAAGGCAGATGGACAAAACACGTTAAACTGAGACCTTTGTGATAAACAAATCGAAATATTGCCTCTCATTGACGATATGAAGAAATCACAAAGCCATTTTTACAATTAATATCCTACACAAACACCTGTTTGATCGATCTGCGGTGAAAAACAGACAAAGTAAAACAAGATACTATCGTTAATTGTAATTAAGATAATTAAAAAATAAAATAAAATCACATGTTCTGTAACTATATTGGCATGTTATGGAATTTATTCTCATGAATAATACAATAAACAGGACAAATATTGTTTACACTAATGCTGTTTTCGATGCCTCCATCTGGCGGAGCAGCTAGCCTTCAGTAACGCTGTTACTGTGCAAGCCACAGACGTCACTTGGCCCGTTTCCATGTAGTTACATAGTCACTGATATGATCATAACCACTACAGTGCTCAATTACCTATTTTTGAGGGGGAAAGAAACTACAATTTTTCGCCGCGAAGGCATGACCTGTCCTCTGGAGGACATCCACCAGACCAGCGGGCGCTCGTATTGTTGTCGGCCGCGGCAGGCGAGTAAGGCAGGGAGGAAGGAGAAGCAAGGACGCTGGTCGGGCCTGCTAGCCCAGCTAAGGAAACCACCACACAAATCGCCAATGTCAAGACTCCTACTCACCAACGCCAGATCGATGTCACACACAATAGATGAGCTACAAATACACACGGAACAGAAACACGGAGCCCAGACGGCAGCCAGCGGCTGGCAGCTAGCAGGATGAGTTAGCGGCAGGATGTCTGAGTTGAAAACGCATCTTGTTGTCATGTAAGAACTCTGTTCATGTTGCACAGACATTATAATTGCATTGTGTGTCTGTTAAGAGGAACAAAGGCACCCGTTAGAATATGCCCCCAAAACTGCAGTTTTAGCTAACTGGGAGCTATGGGCATTAGCTACAGCAACTCGTTTTTTTTGCTATCGACAGTATTCACATATTTATAGCAATCAAGATTAGCGTAAAAATTGCCCAGAGAACTCCTTTAATCACTTTTCTCTCTCTTCTAAAACTGATCAGCTGTTAGTGGCGTTCACTTTTCTATTAACCAATCAGAAGCGGCCATGAATTTCACGAGCCAATCACAGCATGACATCCCTGTTTTAAACCTGTCTTTTCTCTACTGCTCAGTTGTCATTTCAGGCAAAGAGCACAACCCTCCTCCCCTTCCACCTCCAGTCTTCATCACACACGGCTCCCTGGGTCCCCCTCCGGCAGACCGCTCCCGTCGGCTCCTCGGTCCGGTCTTCGGGCTCCCTCACACCACCACCAGTGTCTAGACTCCATCGGGGGAATATCTTTTGGTTTTCTACCCCTTTAAAAAATCATTTCATAACGATGGAGTCTAATCTCCAAAGAATGTACATTTCACATTATGCATATGTACAAATACATCTTTGCATATCTGCAACAAAGTCTCTCCTGATTGAAATGAGGACGAGTGGCTTCAGAGCCAGTTCCGACTTCATCGAGCTGTCCTGTTGGATCTCTGTGCTGTTTTGGGCCCAGCGTTACAGAGAGGAGCACTCAGAGAAACCACACTGTGCCAGTCCCACTTCAAGAGGGGTCAGCTCCAGTGTACCGTGGCAGAAATACTTTCTCTGTGTAGCGCTAGGTGTTTTTTTGCAACAACTTTAATATCGGACCATTTCTTTTTAATTTCGGCTACAGTCCGACCTAATGAGGCTGCGGCATTGACTGCGTCTGCAACATGTTGTCACTCTACAGCTTTTTTGTCATTAGTAATGCCCACATTGGGCACTCCAAACATATTTTCCTCTTTTCCACCTCTCTAACAAGAACTACAACTTCACATTGAGTGAAATTCTTTTGCTTTGTTTTCCTCTCTGTTCATGTCGGTATGAATGAATATGAATTTGGGGCGTTTCACTGACTATTTAAGGGAAACTATGGGCGTGACATGAAGCTGCCAAAGCTGCGCCACATTCAGAGTCGATTGTGATTTATAAAGGGAAACTGGCGTAGGATGTGCGTGCGCACGGTTTTATAAATACAAATATTTCTGTGCGTACTCACATCCTATGTTTCGTCCGTATGCCACTTCTGAAGCAAATTCGCCGCAGAGTTTTATAAATGAGGCCCCAGACCAGTGCGAGTCCCACACTGCATGCCACGATAAAATGTGGAAAATGCTAACCATAGGCACTCCTCAAATTGATCTGAAAGATCCACATTCCCATAAAAAAACACCCGCAGAAAACTAATTTAGATTCTTCTTCATTCACCTCTTTTATTGCCATGTATCATGAGAAATGCCTTTAAAAAAAAAGGCAGTTGTGGTCTTGAAATAAAATCCTGAGTCCTCTTTATCTGAGAATGAGACAAGACAAAGTTGTACACAAGTAAAAATGCGGATGATTCAGAGACGAGACCTTCAAAAAGTGGTCTTGAGACTAAGACCGATCTCTAAGTACTCTCTCTCTCTCTCTCTCTAAGTACTACAACACTGTCTCATAGTAAGTCTTAAGAGTACTCAACTGACTAAACTTAATCTGTGTTCATATAATTTGCTTTGCAGAGTGCAATATTGATTAATGGGTGAATGACGTATTGGTCATTGGTCATAATGTTAATGTTGGATTTATGTAGGAGATCAAGTTTTAAGTAATACTAATATACAGTATCTTTCATACTATATCTATTTGTAACAATCTTTTCATAATATGGAGTATTAATCAGTCACATGAATTATTGAGCTTTTATTCCATGTTCGTTTTAAAGTCACATAAGTATTAGCACCGACTCCTCTCATTACATTGAAAATAGCCTACATATATTGACGTTATATGATAATGTGACTTAATCATAGATAAATAAAGCCTTTTTTCACTGAAGACAATTTCATACATCACAGTAGGAAAATCACAAGTGTAGATAATAAGATTCATGATGGCTGAATTCTATTTAGCTGCTATAAGGGCTTTTCACATGGGGAGCGACACTAGTTGTGTGGATCTGTGGGATCTTCTATGCTCCTCATATGAAGGACAACGCTCTGCGATTAAACGCCAGGCGATCAATGTGTGATAACCATGGAGATTCTGTGCACTACTGTATCCCTGCCGTACAACTAAATGGCATGACTGTGGTATCATATATCCCTAATCACAGGGTGATTTATAACAAATGGTGTTAATCCTAGTCTTTCCTAACCACGGACTGTTATTGTTGATAGCTAAAGTTGTTGGTGCCTGCCAGTCTCAGCCTGCTTGCCCAGCATGCAACAGCCGACAGGAGAGCACTAGCCACCACAGACTCGTAAAACATCATCAGCATTGTCTGACAGATGTTCAAGGACCTTAGCCTCCTCAGAAAATAGAGGCGACTCTGGCCCTTCCTGTAGAGTACTCCAGAGTTATTAATCCAGTCCAGTTTGTTGTCTACATGGACTCCTAGGTATTTGTCTGTTCCCTTTATATCCAATGAACATTTTCCTGTGCTTCTCTGACAAAAAATGGTTTCATCACAAAATGCGCAAAGAATTCTCTATTATTGTCACAGAAAGGAGAACTCAATTTTTCTTTGCAAAAGTGAGAAAAAAGTGCTGATAAGACTGACTGTTGGGTGAGCTTTATCAAATATTCTGATACCTATAAAACATTGATAGCTGGATCATACACTTCCCACTAATTTAGTCTTTAATTTACCATCAGCAGGGTTATTTTTTAAAAACCTATTTCAGAGCCATAGATGAGATTAGACATCTGTTTTCACAGATAAACTGAACTTCGTGTGTAAAATGAAGCACCACTAAACCCCAAGTTGCTCTTACCACCATTGATGTGAGTGTGTGTGTGTGTGTGTGTGTGTGTGTGTGTGTGTGTGTGTGTGTGTGTGTGTGTGTGTGTGTGTGTGTGTGTGTGTGTGAATGAGACGCAACATTGTAAAGTGCTTTGTACAGCAGTCCATTTACCATTTAGTGCTTTTTAGTCATATCCAGTCTACTTAATACACAACAAAGCTGGTGGTTTCCAATGTGACATTACCAGATTTACCACCAGGTGACAGTATTCCTTCTGTGTTGGCCCAATGTTGACAGGTTCAACAGTGAGACAAAAAAAACATTTGACCCGAGTAAATCACCGCAACTTAACAACATCCCTGTGAACCAGCTGTGCCGTGATTCATTGCCATCAAGAAATGAAATGCAAATCAGATGATTGGTATTCTGCAAACACAAAACCCTTTTAACTCTATACAACAGAAATGTCCAGTCTGGATGCAATTAAATGCCTTTTTCCACCATCAGAGATACAATTGTATTCCACAAAAAAATACTTATCTTGTCTGTCACTATTGTAAAATCATTACGGGGTAACTGGAGATAAACGCTGTCACGTGCATGAAATTTAATTGAGCAAGTTCCAATTTTACCGTTTATTAGAACATATTTTGTTATGGTTTCAGTATTTTGCTTTGTATTTTGTTCTATTTCTGTTGCCTGTTTGTAGTTTTCTGTATGTTTCCTGTTATTGTATATTTATTCTGTTTTCTGTTCCCTGTCTTGTAAATTTATCCTGTGTTGTGTATTGTGGTCTGTGTATATTTTGTTGTGTCGTTTTCTGTTCCCTGTTGTGCATTTCCCTGTTTATGTTCTGTTTCCTGTTTTATTTTGATAGTCTGTTTTCTGTCTTGTCATGTCTAGTTTTACTTCCTTTGTTTTCCCGCCTGTGTGATTGTCTGATGTGCTCCACCTGATCCCCAGCCCTGGTGTCACCTGTCTTGTGTCTTCTTGTTACCTAGTTTATTTAGCCCCTGTGTTTCCTTTGTCTGGGGTCAGATTGTTTTGCCCGTCAGTCTGTGTCCAGGGGCCTGTTTCACAAAAGCAGACTATATAAATCCAGGATAACTGATAGAGCGAGGCTTGACCTAGTCTAATCTGTGTATCCTGGCTTGGTGCGTTTCACGAAGGCCAAGTCAGGCTGAGGAAGAGCGACTAGGTCGAGCCAGGATGAAGTAATTCAGATAGACGCGCGTCCACGGCTTTCCTCAAAAGACCACGAGGTCAATCACAGATTTACTGATGCCAAAATGGAGAATACGCATTGTACATACTTTACACAAAGTGAAGAAGAGAAGAAAAGAAACACAGCCACTGTAATGAAACCGCAAGAGAAAGCGTGACAGACGATCACGGACCGACTGAATGTGTAAATAGCCTAAACATACATTAACTGACCACTGCTCTGAATTGAAGCCGTCATAATCATACCATTCAAGGATTAGGCTACTAATCATTTGCACAAATTAACAGTTGTACTCTTTGCCTTAAAAGTAAGCAGAAGATAATGTTACTCAGGAAATTTACCATGAAGATCAATTTTCTACAACGCTAGAATATGATGCATACATATCTCTCACTCTGTTTCTGTTTCTCCCTCTCTCTCTCATGGGCTAAAATATAAATGTCCTAAGTCATATTAACTTCCACTGCTCGCTTTTAACGCAAAGTGTACAACTGTTAGTGTTTGCAAATGACTGACTCATTTAATGGTTTCAGTTAAGAGCAGTAGTTGGTAAATGTATATTTTTAGACTATCATTCAGTCTGTCCGCTATTATCTGCCACGATTTTTCTCGCGCTTTTTTATTTTTTTTATAGAGGACGAGTTTCCTTCTACATATTATATGCCTTGCTCCCTCGTATATAAGGACATAGAAAAGAAAGACACTGAAGAAATTGGACTCTAAAATCTAGAAACTATAAAGATAATTAAGTGATAAATTCCATGCACACTGCAAACATGAATGTAACAGAGTATATTCAGCGTTATTTCCCCCTCAGCAAAATATAAGGTCAAAAACCATTGGGGTGTCCTGTCCCTGTTGTTACATGAATGTACAGTAGCCTACATCACTATATAGTTACTGGTCCAGTGAACTAAGACTATAATTTGGGAGGATTGTACAATTAGGATATGTTCTTTAAATTGTACAATCCTCCCAAATTATAGTCCCAGTTTACTGGACAACACAAATTGTGTGCTACGAATGCCAAATACAATGCACATGGAAGCAGAACAAACATGATCCTTATTGTTAAAGAATTAAAAAAAAAATGAATCAACTAAAATAATTCAAGGTGCATTGGTCCACTATAGAAACACACATGTACAGCATTGTATGTATTGCCCTTAGTAAAAGACTTCATTTAAAACACATTTGGCAACTTTATCAGCCTTTTCTACTTATCTCAACAACTGCCATAATATATTCATCAAACTTCTAACAACAATATGAACAGCAGTCTTCATACAGCAATATAACAGTAACAATGACTGCCACATGAATAACTATAAAAAAAAAAAAAATAATAATGGTCACAAATTTAAATAACAGTACTTAAATGAACAGCAATATGCACCTGTTGTATTTTAATCCAGGCTGATAACAATAGGGTAAAACCACTGCTGGGTGATCAGAAAAGGCTCCAAAATTAAATAAATCCTGGCTGTTAGTCTGGTCGGGACCAGGCTAGCTGCACAGAATAAATCTCCATGGTGACTTATGTGCCTCCGCTTTCGTGAAACCAAGTCAAGGCTAAATTCATCCAGGATAACGGGGAAATCCCGGCTTAATCCCTTATCTTGGTTTTGTGAAACAGGCCCCTGATAGTTTGTATGTGTCTGCGTCAGCTCCCGTCAGTTTCCGTGCTCCCGGTTTCTTCCTGCTTGGTTTTTTGGATTCCCTTGGTTTTTTTGTATTGGTTTTCCGCCTGCTGCAGCCCACAGGACTCCCTAAATTTGTTTTGTTAAATAAATCTTCGTGTTCAACCTTCCCCTGCCTGCCTGCCTCTCCCTGCATTTGGGTCCACTATCTTCCGCTAATCATCACATATTTCAAACTATGTAACTTAATTAAATGCAATACATTATAATAAGAAAACACTGAGGTTTAGGAACAATTGCTTGCTGCAGCCTCATGTGCAGAAGTGAATGTGTGCCAGTTAGGTGTAATACCTTAAGTCCATAGTTTTTGGGGAGATGTAAACAAAGATGCTCATTCCCTTCAGGCAAAGGGGAAGAAACAGCTTTCCCACCAACAGACTGTGTAACAATGTCAGTGAGTCAATGTGTGAATGAGGCAAGAGAGAACTACAGCCAGATCAACTTGAGAGGTCATTATTTGGCTGCTTAGCTGCTGTACAGTCTGAATATCCATCTGACCTTATTTAGAGCGTGTTGGCATGTTTTCATTGAACCACATTCCCTGTGCTTCCCATTAGTTTATTACTGGATCTCACATCAATCTGACAAGTCTCGTTTCTATTCTTTTCACGTGTTGCTTTCTTTGGAGCCAATCCCATGACACCTGAATCCTGATGTTGTGGAGATGAAAAATGTATTCCTTTCCTCACCTGGAAAGAGCTGAATTCACCACCAGCTAGCCAGATGCAAGAATACCAATGAACTTAGAAAAAAAAGAAAAAGGATCAATAAAAAAAAAAAAAAAAAAAAAAAAATCTAATGCTTTGGATGCAGTGCAACATGATGTTTAGGACATGGAGGTGCCAGACGTAGATTGCACCTGCGAATGTAACACATTATTCTGTGTGACAGCTTTCAGATACATTTATGACTGTGTGAAGGGAGGATTTACTGTAATAGTAGTAAAGAGTAGTAGAAAAGAGTAAAGCATTTGTGGTTTAGTGCAAAAAAAAAACTAAAAAAAAGATCCAATCAATAGATAAAGAACCCAAAACATATTTTAAAATTTGTTTTAAAAAGCTCATTTATGTATATGATTAACATAAATAAAAGATCCAGAAAACAATAACCATTTTTTATTGCAGCCATATGCCACCAAACTCGAATTTGCAATGACATTAGTAGCCAATCAGCGCTAAAAGATGCCTGCTATGAAAATGATTAGATATTTGGAAACTCCACACCCAATCTTAAATGTCAACATAAAGTCAACACAAAAGCTCCTTTTCATTCCCTATTTTACTCCCTGCTATGCCTGCACACATACTGTCTACCTATTTTTGTAATCTGATAAGAAAAAGCAGTGTGATGAAAAAACAACAAACAATACGCATGTCCCTTGTGTTGACTTCGGGTCAAATTGACACGTTTTCAATTTTTGTTTTATATCAGAAAATATGGGATGTAGAAATAAGCGCTGAAACTGTGTAGAAGAAAAATTTAACAATTTAAAACAAAAAGCAAAAACAAACGGCGTCAGAAACGTCGGAACATTTTTTGTTTTTTTCAAGGTTGACAGGAAGACAACACAAGGGGAAAGGCAAAAAAAGTGAGAAACTGTAAATTGCCACATAAATCCTAGTTGGCACCAGCCTATAGCTCTTACAAGCCACCGTCAATCAGTTGCTGTCTACACCCTTTTCTAATGCCTGCCTGACAACACAGGCGCCTGAATGACTGTAAACACTGTTGGGCAATCAGAGCATTCATTAACATCACAGTTAATTGACTTAATATTCTCTAAGGAGTAAAATTAAAATCTAAATTAATTAAACTTCCACATGTCTTCCTGATTACATGATGTAGAGATCATAAATAACTGTGTGAGCTGAAAAGACAGACATATACTGTGGATAGAAAACTAAGAAATTATTTTAAAAAACTGGTCACTTTGGGCTGGCACATGGACGTGAACCACGAATCAGTGGCTAAACTGTCCTAACAACTCCATTTGTTGTTGAAAATTTGCCTTCGCATTGAGAATATTGTTGGCTTTTATTCACAGTTTTCATCAGGCAGTGCATTCATTCAGTCAGTGTGGTCTTGAAATGCTTGATGTAACATTTGACAGAACAGCCAGTGGACATGTAAGAACATAATTTGTTCATCATAATGGACAAATCGGGGGCATGCCAGCTTCAATCTCTGTCATCTGTTGTGTGATGGTTTCTCTGTTGTGGGGGTCATTTGGCATGAAGGAACATTAAAAAGAACATAACAGGAAGTGGTGTAGACGGTATTTATATACTGTGTAAGTTCTAAAAATTCTTCAAATGATGCAGTTGTGGTGTGTGTCAGTAGCATTTTAGCTTTTTTTTGTTGCATCTTTTCTAAATATACAACAGAGTGACAAATGGTTCGAAAGATGTGATGTTACTCCCAGTACTTTTTCTGTCAACATTTATCCAAAATTGCAGTCCAATCCAGTACGTATTGACATTAAAGTAACAGTCACGCTTTCATCCAGCTTTTAACCAATTTAGTATAAAGACAGAACCCCCCTTTTAACAAGATAATGATACGCGTGCAGCACTGCATCCTACTGAAAAGAGCTCAGCAAACACTGCCTTCCCCCTTATGCTGTGGTCCGACTCATAGTAGTATACTAGTGTTGTCTGCCGGCTCTTGCTGACATTAACAAGATATGCCTTTCAAATATCATGGCCTTTGGGACTGGGTTGAGTTACTATTTATAGAAGGTCAAGACTTCATGATAGTTTGGCTCACAAGAGTGATAACTGAAAATAGAGCGGGTTTTAGTAGCTCTGCTGTGGCTGCTTTTGTGTCGGTTATTGCTCCAGGCTCTTGAACAGATGCGATCTACATAGACTCTGGATCACTGGTTTATAACAACTTACAACACCACTACTTAAAAGTACATGTGAAGTGATACAGTAGCATTAAAATGTTAAACGTTCTAACACTGCTGTTCTGGTTTCAGAGCAGGCTAAGGCACAAGTGAGTCCTAAAGCAGTGTGGATTCCTAAAACAAAATACATCCCCTCTAATGCAGAACCTTATAAATATAGTGTTATCATGTCCATAATTCTGTATTTGCAAATTGCTACTTATTGTTATCCAAGTGTGTTCTTTGTTTTTTAATTTTATTTTCACATTTAATGTTTTTTGTGCTTTTTTGTACAGCACTTTGGTCAGCCTAAGCTGTGTTTAGAGTGTTTAGTGCTCTATAAATAAACGCACTTAATAGTGTCATACTACAATATGAAAATTAGCTGATGTTTGCAGTGCTTTTCTTTTTAGGTGCAACAAAATACATAAAAAAAAAAGATCTAATATATCGTTACCATCTGTTGGCCAAGCTACCCCTGCCAACTATAGAGAGAAAAACAAGTTAGCCTCTGTAGCTGCCAGATATTATCACCAGCACGTGTTCCTTTCTACAATATCAGATAATTCTTTTCACATGCGGGCAGTGGAGAAGTAGAAAAAGATAATTTACTGATTTGATGTCATGTTATTATTTTAATGATGATAATGAATAATGCCGGATCACTCAAGCCATTGTAGGTTGTCAGCTCTATAAATGCCACATCCATCCTTTATGTAACGGTGAAATACAAGCATGACAGAGAATACACATTTTCTAAATAGTAAGATTCAGATTGTTTGTACAGTAAATTAAGATGCCATGTAGTGCTGCCAGTCTTATATATTTCATTTAAAAGTTCCAACCTCTATCCTCAACATATGCCCCACCCTTTCCCTAATCTATACAATCTGCTCCACCCTCTACTTAATATTTATAGTGATGCCTTTAAAATGCTGAACCTGAGCCTATGGTGTGGGCGGCTCTCTTGCTGTGTGTTCGGGCCTGTGGTGTGTGCTTGCTGTCTTACTGTTTACACTCTGCCAGAGTCAGAGCCCTGAGCTGCTACAACTCGTGCCACCATGTCTAAACCCTTGTCTGACCATGATAGAAGGAAACAGATTTCAGTGCGAGGCCTCGCCGGCGTTGAAAACATTTCACAATTGAAGCTAGATTTCAACAGACATCTCCACTTTACGCTGGTCAAGGACAGAAATGTGGCTACCAGAAGGGATTACTACTTTGCTCTTGCCAACACTGTGCGGGAGCACTTGATTGGCAGGTGGATCAGAACCCAGCAGCACTACTATGAGAAAGATCCCAAAGTAAGTGAAAGTCATAACAGCACCAAGATTTACAGTAATATCAATTTCCATGAATACAAAGATTTATTAACTAACTGATAGGCTCATTTCTCAAAAGGTGTTACTCTTTTAATGCCAATAATGGCATGAACAGTAACACATGTTGTGTTTGTGATAAAGAAAGCTACATTTACTTCACTATCACAGTTTTCCGCATACACAGAACAGGGGAATACTGGCAACTACATTTCATCTAAGAACTGGTTTACACCTTCCGGATATTTATGGAAGTCTGTTGCATTGTGACCTCACTGCCTGTCCGGTACTAAGTTAATTGTTTTTATTATAATTCTGTGCCATAAGCTGAATCTTATACTGCGTCATAAAATAACTTCTGCACATTTCACACATATTTTATCAGAAGGCCATGAATCATTTTCATAAGAGCAAGGGATTTATATTCTTCAACTGTACGTTCAACAGCCTGATATCAGTGTAAGGTCATGGCATTTAAACTTCATCGGGGCTTCTTAGCACTCTGCTGGTATGCTGCCGTTCTTATAGTGTGTTGAAACATTAAACCTCTCCATGACCTTCTGTTCCCATCCTGTCTGACCATGAAGCACATACTGTAGGACTTTCTTGTGTTATATGAGCACGTGCCTCTGAGGGCATCCAAGTTTATATATAAGCAACCACATACTCTATCAGAAAAGCTATATATCAGCAACAGCTACAGAAAGAACCTTAAAACAACAATAGGAAGCTGACGTCACTAGAATAAAGCAGTAAAATTGCAAATCATTGCTGGAAAATATCACACACAACTGTATGTAATCACAACAGAAGGTTCAGAAGGACAGTGGAAATTGCATTTGCTTTGCAGGAAAAAAAAATCTCCTTGCAAGATCATTAATATCTCTACTGAATAAAGGGGATGATTTTTCTTTTCTTAACATGGAAAAAAAGAAAATTTCCCTGCACGTCTCGGCTTACTCTGCAGGGTTATTGTTCTTTAACTTGAGTGCCAAAGCCCTTACATATTAAGCTCAGTAGGGAGACATTTACTTCTCACGTTAAGCAAGTATTCAGAAACTGTTTGATCAGATGTCGGTGGGCTGCAACTTCTAACTCAAAATCCTTCTGACCTCCTTAATGTATCACCTTGTTCCGGTGTTCTAGACTGAAAGGTGAATCCCTTAAAGGTCTAAACATTAACCTTAAAGAGGGAGGAAATTCAAGATCAGGACTGAGTTTTGTGCTGCATGTAAGATCATGTACTGCAAATTTACACCAACAAGATTTTTTTCTTCACAATGCTCATATGCATTCTTGAAAAAAAAAAAAAAAAGCTAATCAGCATAATGACAAGAAAGCGGGATTGAAGTCTGATACAATTTGGAACATACAGTCATATATAATTCAAAAGATCCTGTTAGCTACTCAGTGATATGGCTCTGTCAGTTGTATTCATTATTATTTTACATCTATCCAAACCACTTCACTCCAGACTTGAACTCCACAATGAAAGGGTATCAGGCTCAGGCTGACCTTTATAGCTACCTCTACAGGAGCTATTTTTGCCCAGGCCAAAATGTTGGTGTTATGTAACAACCAAAGCAATCTGTCCCCCAGTCCCTTCTCCTCTCCCACCTCTGCCTCTCCTCCTAAGCCTGTGTCCGCCCCCTCCGTGTCAGGAGGGGAAAAAATAACAACTAAATGGCAAAGGCTAAACATAAGCTCAGGTGGCACATTTCTTTGCACTCCTAACCATGAAGCTAAATTATTTACTTGAAGATTTCTTTAAAAGACTGAGGTGGATGTTATTATGACATTTGGCATATGATTTCACAGATTTGTACCCATCATGATACTGGGGAGACCTTTCTGTACCCTAATCATTTATTGACACAAACATATCTCAGTTAGTCTTCATAAGACATCATTTGATATTCATTTGTTTCTCCCCTTCTACTCAAACTGTAGCGCGTGTACTACATCTCCCTTGAGTTCTACATGGGCCGCGCCCTTCAAAACACCATGGTGAACCTCGCACTGGAGAACGCCTGTGATGAGGCCATGTACCAGGTAAGACAAAGACCCTTCATTTGTATCTCTTATAAAAATGTCCTTTTACTCAACCATTGTAAAAGGAGCAGCATCTCAAAAGGACTGTTTCATGAGTCCATGTTGTGTTCTGTTGTCCTCTGTAGTTGGGTCTGGACATGGAGGAACTGGAGGACATGGAGGAAGATGCTGGTTTGGGAAATGGTGGCCTGGGACGCCTTGCCGGTGAGCATCTTTTCACCCATCATATTTGATAAATTCAAATAATGTTTACCATAGGCCTGTCTCGATAACAAATTTTGCTGGATGATAAATTGTCCCAGAAATTATTGCGATAAATGATATTGTCGTTCTGAGACCATTTTCATCTAATATAATGATAATGGCATAATAATGCAGGTACACCTTTTCAAAGATCAATCAACTTTTATTTCTATATAATATTTAACACTGGAACTGGAAGGCATTTTAAATATCCACAATAAATGAACAAAATAACCATACACCAACAATAAATAAAATGGACTCTCAGTCTCTGTTAACAAAAAATGCACTGGAATAAAAACCAAACACAACCAAAAACAATAAATAAAATGGACATTTTTACGACCGCGATAATTTCCATTTAAAAATTATCGAGCTCATTTTTATTTATCATGCAATTAATTGATTCATTGCATATTGCGACATGCCTAGTTTACTATTGTTGAGTGACTAAATAAATAATGCATAACTTTATGTAAAACCTTGTCAAATGTTGATTTGCTTTTTGCATGTACTGTCTCTGGTGCTCAGCCTGTTTCCTGGACTCTATGGCTTCACTGGGTCTGGCTGCCTATGGTTACGGTATTCGCTATGAATTCGGTATCTTCAATCAAAAAATCATCAATGGCTGGCAGGTTAGAAATGAAAAACAAATGTAAAAATGTATATTCTTGTTTTAAGGCACATGAATAGCTGCTACTGTCTCTTTTTCACCTGGAATCACCTGATGGATTTCTTTCCTTTATCATTATCGTGACCCTGTGTTCATTATCATTTTCTAGGTCTGACTCAGCTCAAAAGCCACTAATGAGTGTTTCTCCCCTCAATATAATTATATATCATTATCCAGGTTGAGGAGGCTGATGATTGGCTGCGCTATGGAAACCCCTGGGAGAAGGCACGTCCTGAGTACATGCGTCCAGTGAACTTCTATGGCAGGACCGAGCATCACCCCGATGGTGTCAAATGGGTTGACACTCAGGTGAAAATATGATTATGAAGTACATTAATATGAATAGTAATAGACACCTTCTGAGATGATATATTTATTTATGTCTCTTCCTGTGATGGTATTGACAGGTAGTGCTGGCTTTGCCATATGACACCCCTATCCCTGGCTACAGAAACAACGTTGTCAACACCATGAGGCTGTGGTCGGCGAAGGCGCCTTGCGATTTTAACCTCAAAGACTGTATGTGTCTGGCAGAGATCAAACATTTTAAATCATGCTACAGCTGTTAAATGAGCTTGAATGAAAGGGTTTTATGTATGTTTGTTTTCCTTTACAGTCAATGTTGGTGGCTACATTCAAGCTGTTTTGGACAGAAACTTGGCTGAGAACATCTCCCGTGTGCTGTATCCCAACGACAACGTAAGATAATTTGTCCATTACCTTTTCATCCACCCGAACTGCACTCATAGGATGGCCCATGCACATGTAAACCTGGATTAGAGAAAATAAGAAGATATAAGAGATGTTGAACGTTATAGGTGCTGTCGACTGTATGGCTCCTGTATGACTGTAGGGCTCATCTTAATTCAGGTGGATTTCCATAATTTGGACCTCCACTAGTCCTTTGTCTTCAGCTAGAGCCACTGTGTGCTTTTTTAGCTTCCTCTGAAGATGTCTTTTATAGCTGACATAAGAACTGCCCACCATGTTCTGACTTCCTGAAGGCTCAAGAGGGAGGATTTGGGAGATAACCATCTAGCTCGAGCTATAACTCATGTCAGGTCTGGTAATTTATGTCTGTGCAAGTGAGAGCAGAAACAGTCATGGGCCTGATCTTCCAGCTTTGTTTGAATTCAGTTCACTCAGTTTTTTAACAATATAGAAAACCCATTAACAATTAGTTGATTCACTCATAGTTCATCAAAATTAAACATTTTCAACAATTTTAACTAATAAAAAATCAGAAAGGTTCCATTTTATCCAATGTGGCATTTCTCAGTTTCATATCTAGACACCACATCAGGGTTTGGTAACAAATAGGCCTACATGTTTCCTTATTTATTTTAACAGCCTAAACCCATAGATTTTTTTAGTTGGAACTAGCCTACTTTGCAAAACCATAAAATAACAGAATTTTACATTTTGACAAAATTGAATTTCTAATTTTCCACACATTTTCACACAGGTGATAACAGGTGACTGAGCACACACCTGTTCTACTCAACTTGCTGTTACATTGCTCAATTCCCTGTTTGTATACTGGCAGTTTGGGTAACTGCTAGCTACAGGTATATGTGCTCTGAGGAAGCCCACTCTCCCAGCGTTAGTCCTGCTGCTCTCATGTTTGGTAATCCTCTCAGAAAGATGCTTGAGATGTTCTTGACATCACCTCCGAATAACACACAGGAAGCAGAAGAAGCGTCTTCTCTCACCCCTGACAAGCTATAGCTTGTTAGCAGTTAGCACATTTTGTCCTGGAGAACCACTACGTTAATTGAGATTATTTTAACCAAAGGTTTGGTTTATAACAATATACCACGGCTGACTTTCAAATTTGTCCTGCAACAGATCATCCACATAGTTTATTGTGACCGTAGTTACTATCTTCTTTTATAGGAAATACAAACTTCTAGGAGTAGACTATTTGGCAAACAGCCAAACAAATTGCAGAGGGGCAGTAGACCTGTGCCATCCATTTTCAATGCCAGGGGGCACGTTCAGCCCCGACAAAACGTAGTTTTTTTTTGTTAAACTGAAACGGGGTGCGTTGAACACCCTGTGTGCGCAAGCACTCTGCCTTTTTAACCACGGGTTTACATCATAGACTGTATAGTCTATGGTTTACATACACGTCTCTGCTGATTGGGTATCACCTGTGACACACCCACTAAACGAGAAAACATAACTTTAAGCCCGTTGCACACCTATGGTTGTACACAGTCTATGGTTGCACACGCCGTTCCGAAGAAACGTGTCGTTCAATCAGGAAACCGTAGCAAAACGGTGCGCACCATTTTGAGATTGAACGTGCCACAGGGCAAGACTCTGTGCATGCATGCGGATTGTAGCAAGCGCAATTAAAATACATAATTTTAAAACTATACAATAGGCTAATACATCCAGCCACTGACCCACAATTGTAAATAATGATAAATAACAGCAGCAACCGACAATTTTTAATGCCATACCTTAATCACATCAGTGGTCATTTCTATTTTTTTTTTTAAGGTTGCTCTGGGTCAAAACATAGACAACTGAATTCAGCTTCCATAAATAGGCTATCTCAAAAAATTGTTGGAGGAAACTTTACACAAATGTAATTGCATTAACTGCATTAGCATACAACTGTATATTATAGATGGGTGTTTGATGTTATGCTAAAATGATTATAACTGCATGATAATTATAGCCTACTACAGGTAGCCTATTTGATATAGATCTACTCCTGTGCTACCACTTTCTTGTTACATAAGGTTGGGTTAATTATTTCATTAAAATGAAAAGATTTTAGTTGTCCATGCATGAGTAAGTCACTAATATGCTAAAGGATATGTTTAATGAATACAAAACATATTCATGTTTGCCTGCAGAGCAGAAACAGACAAATATGTGTGTTTATCCTCAGTTCTTTGAAGGAAAGGAGCTCCGTCTGAAGCAGGAATACTTTGTGGTGTCTGCCACCCTGCAAGACATCATCCGTCGTTTCAAGGTCTCTAAGTTTGGCTCCAGGGAGATTGCTCGCACAGACTTCAGCAAACTGCCTGACAAGGTGAGGTGAAAAACTCAACAAAATAGTTTGTGTCACAAATGAAAAGATTCCCCTCTGATGTTCTCTCTGTGCTTTTGTTAAATTGCCTTTGCCGGTGTGTTGAACAGGTTGTACTGTAGGTGGGTTTTATTGTATTAGGAGAATTCTGTTTTGACATTTAATATTGTTGTGCATATTCAGGTTGCCATCCAGCTGAATGACACTCACCCAGCCATGGCTATTCCTGAGCTGATGAGGGTTCTGGTTGATGAGGAGAAACTTGAATGGGAAAAGGTGAGGAAGAGCAACACTGTAACAGCCAAACTGAATTTCTCATAGCTTCATAGTTTTATTTTTCAAATTTTCAACATATTTTCAAACACATTTTAGTGTTTAAGATACTTTTCTTGCTTTGCTTCATGTTACAGTGTTTTTACAATTTAGCCTAGTTGATAAACTATTTACCGCCATTATCATAATGTCTTACACAGTAAATGTATGTATTTCCTCTCCCTGGTGTTTAGGCATGGGACATCTGTGTGCGGACCTGTGCCTACACCAATCACACCGTCCTTCCTGAAGCTCTGGAGCGCTGGCCAGTCGATCTGTTTGCTTATCTGCTGCCTCGTCACCTGGAAATTATATATGAGATCAACCGTCGCCACCTGGAGGTTAGTACCGCACATTGCAACATGTTATCATTTCCATAATGCGTTGCATACAATGTGTATTTATGGCAGCAGAGGTTATGTTCTCTGTGTTTTAGTAGTTTTAGTTTAGTACTTTCATCTGCGTGGTTGAACACAATGTACAAGTTAAGGTAGATGGATGATGTCAACGCTTGGTGCAGTCAGCGAATTTTGGTGAGGATAACATTTTAAAGCAGCCATATTATGCTCATTTTCAGGTTCATAATTGTATTTTAAGGTTGTACCAGAATAGGTTTACATGGTTTAATTTTCAAAAAACACCATATTTGTGTTGTACTGCAGTGCTCTCTCTCACTGCTGCAGATCCTCTTTTCAGCTGGTCTCTGTTTTAGCTACAGAGTGAGACCTCTTTTCTTCTTCTTCTTCTTCTGTACTATCTTCGATTGCACTGCACATGCCCAGTAGCTCAGATGTAGATCATGTCAGCTAGCTAGCTCCATAGACAGTAAAAGAAAGGCTGTTTCTACAACTTTGGTCAGTTACAAGGCAGGATTAGCTGGGAGACTTCTAAATGAGGGCGCACATGTAAGTAGTTCTTTTGTAGATTATGGTGAACTTGTGTGTGTTGTAGCAGTGCTTTGCTATTGAGAACGAGGTAGCATACTAGCGTTAGCATGCTAGCGTTAGCCATAGCGTTAGCATGCTAACGCTACGAGCTAATGATTGCGGTTAGCCTGCTCGTTTCGGCTTGTGACGTCACAAGCCGTGCCGATTTTGAACAGCTCACCCAGAGACTGAAGGCAGGACACATTCAGAAACCGTATCTCACTCTAAACAGCATGGATGGATTTTTTTCAAAGTTTGTATGTGTGTGGAAGTACCAGAGACACAACATAACACCCCAAATCCCAGAAAAAGTGATTTTTTTCATAATATGGGCACTTTAAAGTGGGACTTTTACAGAATAAAAAATTTAAAAACTTTAAAATTAAACAACGTGAGACTAGAAATGCAGAATAAACAAGAAGCACAATAACTCTGATATATATATATATATATATATATATTTTTTTTTTTTTTGTCTGAAGAGACCACAGAAAAACCTATTAAAATGCAAGGAATGACTTTAAAGATTAGCATGAGGGCCTAAAGGCTGTACATCAAAGAACAAAATGTTTTTTATTTGCTTTTAATTGCAACATCTGTCAGAATGAATGGCCCAAGTCCCTGCTGAATGGACAGATAAATATTTCTGACATGAAGGGGTGGGCAGGATTTGCAAGCTGTAGCTCAACAATACACTGAGTTTCATTACACACTGATGGAAATTGTCCTGTTGCTGCTCATTTTATATTTTTCTAGAATAATCGTGTTGATCTACTTTAATATGTAAGGGAATAGAAATCTACGATTCAGCAAGCAAAAATAAAAACAGAATCTTTTTAACTTTGCAGAGAGTTGCTGCCAAGTATCCTGGTGATCATGATCGTCTGTGCCGCATGTCCCTCATTGAGGAAGGCGGACAAAAGAAGATCAACATGGCCCATTTGTGCATTGTGGGTTCCCATGCTGTCAACGGCGTGGCCCAGATTCACTCTGACATCCTCAAAGCTACTGTGTATGTCCCTACAATAAACATTTGTCATATTCGGTAGTGCTTAATGTTTATCCAACTACACCTCGGATAAACATAAAAAAAAAAAAAATGTATATATATTTCTTGAAGCTGCACTTTCATATGGCTCTTTGTAGTTTTGCTTATTTAAAGCTAATGTACTTGCACTTACTACTTGTTGTCTGGAGTTTGCAACTTCAGGGTTGAAAGCACTTAATGGAAGTTGCTTTGGAAAAAGCGTCAGCTAAATGACATGTAATGTAATGTAATGTAAATCACAGAAATACAGTACATGTATGTTGTAGTATTTGTTTCATTAACCCCCAAGCCTTTATGATTTCATGGGCTACTGCATCATCTGTGTTTTCTGATATATGTGATGCTTCACTGCCTGCAGTTTCAAGGACTTCTATGAAATGGAGCCACATAAGTTCCAAAACAAGACCAACGGCATCACTCCTCGCCGCTGGTTGGTCATGTGCAACCCCGGGCTGGCTGAGGTCATCGCCGAGGTTAGCTGTGTTTTAACATGCACACTTTACACAAACAACATTGTGAATACCTGTAGCTTTTATTTACTCTTTTTGCATTTTTGTTAACAGAGAATCGGCGAGGACTTCATCCGTGACCTCGACCAGCTGAAGGGTCTTTGCAAGTACGTGAATGATGAGGCTTTCATTCGTGATGTTGCCAAAGTGAAGCAGGTGAAGTATTATTTGATCTCAACTTTGCAATTACAGTTATGTGTGAGTTAGGTGATACTTGTGATTAGATAGTCAGCCTTTATTATAGCTGGCAATAGCACAAAGCAGTCATTGCCTTTTAATGGTAACATGCCCAGATTAGTCCATGTTTTTACTGTATATACAATCAGGCAGCAGAACCAACCTGCAGAGCTGTGATCACAGCCTCCAGTAACAGCTTTTACTGCTGCCTCTGCACAACATATGAAAGTCAAGGAGTTTGTTTTTTGACACATTGCATATGTTGTTGTGTGTTTCTCTATTGTATCTTATAGAATTATTTTTCCAGGATTCAGAATGTGTCTTTATTTGGCACATACAAATAACCACACAAGTTGAACTTGTGTTTTATGTAATGAAGTCACTGTTTGGATAAAGTAGGAAAACAAGATGAAGTTTGCTGTCCACTTGGAGGAGCACTATAAGGTGAAGATCAACCCAAACTCCATGTTTGACCTACAAGTCAAGAGAATCCATGAATACAAGAGACAGCTGCTGAACTGTCTGCATATCATCACCTACTATAACCGTAAGAGCACATAAGGGCAATCTTTTCAATTCAACTATACTAATAATACATACTACTGTGGTTTTTAGAATGATTTCAGGGCAGATTGTGTGTGTGTGTGTGTGTGTGTGTGTGTGTGTGTGTCAGAGCCTGAATAGACACACACACTTACAGCAAGTCCTGTAATCGCTTCATATCTCCGCCAGGTATCAAGAAGGAGCCTAACAAGCAGTGGACTCCAAGAACTGTCATGATTGGAGGAAAGGTTTGTAGTTTAAGCAAGCAACTGGGCTTTAAAAACAAACGCACCCTTACAATTCAGGTTTAATTCATTTAACGCTCTTTCTCCAACTTTTCCTTTCATGCAGGCTGCTCCTGGATACCACACTGCCAAGATGATTATCCGGCTGATCACAGCTATTGGCGAGGTGGTCAACAATGATCCTGTGGTCGGGGACCGTCTCAAAGTCATCTTTTTGGAGAATTACAGAGTCACACTGGCAGAGAGAGGTAATTTCCAAATTATCGACTTGTTCCCACTCTTTTTTCCTCTCTCTTTGTATCTGTTCTCGTGCTCATCATCCTGCTCATTTCTTCCTCTGCAGTTGTGCCCAGTCAGTATTTCTTATTTTATTTTAACGCAAAATGCTTATTAGAGTCATCAACCCTCTACTTCTGTCATATTTTCAGTCATTCCCGCATCCGACCTGTCAGAGCAGATCTCCACAGCTGGCACTGAGGCCTCTGGCACCGGCAACATGAAGTTTATGTTGAATGGTGCTCTAACCATTGGTACCATGGATGGAGCCAATGTTGAGATGGCCGAGGAGGCTGGCATGGACAACATTTTCATCTTCGGCATGAGGGTGGAAGACGTTGATGCACTTGACAAGAAAGGGTAAGGAATGACCCTCCATCAGGGCGGATTTTTTAGGTGGGGTGGCACAGGGGGGACCAATAATCAGTCAGGGGGGCCCAGGGGCTTAGAAATATAGGAAATATTGGATAGGATAGAACAACACAATGTAATTCTGCTAAATAAAACATGACATTCATTATTAATTTCACTTGTTTTCCTAATACAATACACATTTTCTATGAGCTCAGTCTGCCACTTTAAAAAAAAACAAAAAAAACAACCAGTTCCAGTGCTGGTTCCATGGTATCAGAATTTTGGATAGTCATCATGGAAACATTAATTGGTCATGTGACAAGGGATGGGAAAATTGGCAGAACAAGTGACAGTATTCTGATCCAAGGGAAATCACAATTGTCAGATTGACAGACTCTAGCCCAATGGATTGGGGGGGGGGGGAAATCATATTTCACTGGGGGCCCATGCCCCCCTTCTAGCCCCGTCCCTGGCCTCCATAACGTATTTACATTTTCCACTTCTACCTCAAACATATTTTGTTCTGTAGCTAATAAAACCTGTTCAGTGTGTGATATTGCCTCTTTACCACACAGATTTTCACATTTAAGTAAGGTGATACACAGCTGCAAGTCCCCAAATATGTTTTCTAAAAACTTAAAAATAATTCATCCCTGTCTTTTTATTTGTGCCACAACAGTATGTAATGTCTTTGCATATAAGAACAGAGTGAATTACCTGTTATCAGATTCATTTGGTGAAATATCTCCAAGATAGTCCAACTGTCAAGAAAATTTTGATATGAATGTAGTGAGCTCCACGCGCTCTGACAATCCAGCAGCTTCATGCTCTCTCACAGAGGTTTTGGTATTGATCAATTTCACCACACGTCAAGTGTTTTTTCCACCCAAGCTGAGATTTTTCACACTATAAGGTGCAGCCTTGTCGAACCTGCTGATACTATATATGTATAGGCACTGACAACTACACCTTCATTAATTAGCCAGTTACAACAGCAACAAGCTTGTGCTTCTGTTTTTCTGAACGTGCATTTTGTTTATCTTTGGTCCTGCTTAGTTACCACGCTGAAGAGTACTACAACCGCCTGCCTGAGCTGAAACAGGCTATTGACCAGATTGCTGGAGGCTTCTTTAGCCCAAAGCAGCCTGACCTGTTTAAGGAAATTGTCAACATGCTGATGCATCATGACAGGTAAAGACACACCTAATATTACCAGCCTGAGGCGCACAGATGCATACATACATACAAATAAGAATGTGTATAAACTTGCATGCTGGTGCCTGAAAAGAGAAAACAACTCACAGTCTTTTGCATACACACCAACATTCAGTACACCTAACATACACACACAAACACTATGCATTCACATTGCATTATATAGCTTGTTCATTGAGATAATTGCATTATCTTTTATGCACAGATTTAAGGTCTTTGCTGACTATGAAGACTATATCAAATGCCAGGAGAAAGTCAATGCTCTTTACAAGGTATGTTCATTAAAAAGCCACATAAACCATGTGGGTCTTTTATGCATTTATAGTAGAACTTTAATTAGTATATTATGAATATAACCACTAATGGAAGGGGACTCAGAGCTACTAATCCTATTAATTGTTGATGTTATTACTCTGATTGACTTTATCAATCATTTACATCCACTCATCAGAACCCCAAGGAATGGACCAAGAAGGTGATTTACAACATTGCCGGATGTGGCAAATTCTCCAGTGATCGCACCATTGCCCAGTATGCTCGTGAGATCTGGGGCATGGAGCCCACACTTGAGAAACTCCCCGCCCCTGATGATAAGCAATAAACTGTCCACATGATGGCACAACACCCCAACTTTCCCCGCTTGTATCGCAACACGGACGCCTTAAGAACCCATATGGTAGATACTGTGCGTCTGGTAAAAGCCCCCAAAAAAACCTGTGTCTAAAAGGGATTAGCATTAAATGCTTCCACTTTACTACATTGTGTCTTACACAAACTCTTGGCTCTTGCTTAGTTTACGTTCTTCATACCTGCAGATTCCCAATATCAGGTTACAGTGGATAAAGAATTTAGTGGTGGGCTTTGTGAATTTATTGGTAATATTTTTTTATTCAAAAATATAAACTCTTGTATGTCCACTGACCCATTCTGAATAAAAATCTTAAATACCATGACAGCCTGGGTGACTTTTTCTAGCTGTTCCCATTCTATTTCTGGGAAAGCCAGCTATTTCCAGATGATTTATTTAAAGGTAGAACATTTAGTCAGTATGGCTTTACTTTTTGTAGACAGACTGTTCAAAGTTGACCCCTGGTCGAGTGAGCTATAGACTACATAAGATAAGAGAGAGAGAGATTAGATAAAACTTTTGTCTGTTCACACAGACATTTTTCTTGAATCGCCTGCCCAAACAATCAACATATAACATAAAAAACACAAGATTAAAAAACATCTGTATGGTTAACCTCCGGTAATCATCAAGACATGATACAATATAAACATCTGACACACCTTTCCGTCATGCACACATACAGTACACACACAGATACATTCCACATCTAAATGAAGAGATGGAGCCCTGTACAAAGCACTAATCAGAGATATAAAATACTCTTTTCTTATTGTTTTGCAGCGATTATGCGCTAAAGTACAAATAAACACAACCACATGCGGAACGTGCCACATTGCCTGATGAGTGAATGCAGAGCTTCATCCTTTCTGTCTCTCTGTGTCTGTGTCAGTTAGACTTGTGCGTCAATATGAGACGCTGAGGGGCAAAGTCACAACCCATGTGAGGCCTAACAGCCATGCTAAATCAAATACAACTTGAGTACTAAAGTAAATGATTGCAAATACTGAATAAATGAGGGACCTGTTTGAAGTCCAACCAGAAGTAAAATAAACCATAGCCTTTAATTGTTTAACTGGCACATTCCCACACTGTAGATTCTTTGTGAGTCTGTACATGGATTCTTTATCACGCACACCAGGAAATGGACCCACAAATGCTCAACTCAGGTAAGTAGGAGATCAATGGTTTTATAAGAGCACTAATAAAACTTACAGGCAACAGTGTCCAAGTAACGACAGGCAAAGGGAAATCAGAAAAAAACAAGCAGTAGTCAAAAATTCAAGGGAATCAGGAACACAGGAAACAGGGAAAAACGCTCGAAGGCTACACACAAGGAAAACAGACGATCTCACACAGGGGTAAGGGTAAGACTGAACTTAAAAACACAAGACAGGGGGGACAATGAAACGCAGGTGCAACACATAAGGGCAGGGACAGGTAATCACACAGGCGGGAAGGAGGACAAATATGGAGGAAATATTTATTCATAATTCAAATTGAAAGTCCAAAGAGAAATTGAAAGTCCAAAGAGAAAACGAAGCGAGATCAAATTAAAAATATTATTATTTTTTTTATTTTCCATTGATCAAATTAAAAATATTATTATTTTTATTTTTAATTTTCCATTTGGCTTTTCCATTTGGATTTAATATTTGGCTTTTGAATTTAAATTTAACATTGGCTTTTAATTTGGATTTAATATTTGGCTTTTCGATTTCAATTTAACATTGGATTATCATTTGGATTTAATATTTGGCTTTTGAATTTACATTTAACATTGGCTTTTCATTTGGACTTGACACATGTCAATGTAAATGAGGAGGCGTGGCCCAAAGGCTGGTGGGAGGGTCTGAAACGAAAGGGGTGCAGAGGCACCTTATGAACAGCAGGGGGAGCTGACTGCTGGGGCGCACACTGTTGAGGAGCATCTGTCTGCAGCTTGGCCATCAGGCTGGTTTATCCTCTTATTTCACATGATAGAAACTGATGATGTAGGCTAAACACAAACGACATTTCATGCAACACCAGTGAAGTTTTCATGTAGTTACTATAATTGGGCCCGTGTTAGTGAGGACTAGATTAGGACTGGATTTAAAGCTGATTCTGGTTTCCAACTTCGCCCCAGGTGTGTCTGTTTAAAACACGGACGGAGACAACTTCTCTCTTTTGATGTTTTATTTAATTAAGCAACAGTACAAACATTGGTGTGGGGGTTTTCCGTGTACTTGGTGGCCAACGGATTTTCGTTTTGAAAGGAAAAAAACTAAAACGAAAAACGGCCAGTATCCCAATTACCATTAGTAAATAGGAAAACAAAAAACGGAAAACAACCCATTATTCGTTTTTTGTTTTGATATTAAAAAACAGAAAACGAAAAACAATCTCGTTATCCGATTTTCTTTGATGTATTTGTAGATGGAACTCGGAAATTAAAATGTGTGTATAAGTCTATAGAATCGATTGCTTTTTTATAATTTCCATCTGCTATTTCACACACGTTTTCCGTTTGAACACATTGTCATCAATATTAACAAGGTTTAAAATGACCCATTTTTCAAATTTGGATATCGTTTCAAAATCGGAAATCAAATGAACGAAAAAGTACACAGGCTGTACAAAAGGCCGTCAATCAGGAGTGATTGTTGTGAGTACGTGTCGGAGAATAGCGCGGACACGCACCTCACACTGACCCACCACCCGGAGAAAAAAGTGAGAGAAAGAAAAAGGAGAGGTCGCAGTTCGGACGATGACTACCCGGTTGAGATTGTGTGTGTGTGTGTGTGTGTGTGTGTGTGTGTGTGTGTGTGTGTGTGTGTGTGTCCTCGAGATCTGACAACACACAAACACACGTAGCAGAGCTACCCACACCCATGTTTGTACTGTTGCTTAATTAAATAAAACATCAGAAGAGAGAAGTTGTCTCCGTCCGTGTTTTAAACAGACACACCTGGGGCGAAGTTGGAAACCAGAATCAGCTTTAAATCCAGTCCTAATCTAGTCCTCACTAACACGGGCCCAATTATAGTAACTACATGAAAACTTCACTGTTGTTGCATGAAATGTCGTTTGTGTTTAGCCTACATCATCAGTTTCTATCATGTGAAATAAGAGGATAAACCAGCCTGGTGGCCAAGCTGCAGACAGATGCTCCTCAACAGTGTGCTCCCCAGCAGTCAGCTCCCCCTGCTGCCAAATATTAAATCCAAATGGAAAAGCCAATGTTAAATTTAAATTCAAAAGCCAAATATTAAATCCAAATGGAAAAGCCAAATGGAAAATTTCAAAAAAAAATAATAATATTTTTAATTTGATCAATGGAAAATTAAAAAAATAATAATAATATTTTTAATTTGATCTTGCTTCGTTTTCTCTTTGGACTTTCAATTTGAATTATGAATAAATATTTCCTCCATAGAAAACATGAAACAAACTAAAACACAAACTTGACACAGAGACGAGACATGACATTCTTGAATGATTATCTTGCAGTATTCAGCCCCGAGGGAGCTGAAATTTAATAATGAAGACATCAAACAAGTTGAGACCACTGTCAGGAAAATGCAAATCAACACAATCAGTTAATAATGCATTTTTTTGCAAAGAGAATTATTATTGGGTAATAATTGTATTTCCAGGCATCACACTCAATAAATGGCCATTTCAACTATGGTCTACAAACCCTGTCAATGCACTTTGGTAGCCTATATTTTATTTGGTGTAAATGATTGATTTTGCCAACGTTGCAAACAAATCCACTTACAGACCTATAAACTGGGCTCATAACAGTGACAGTGAACGTTAGGACTATTTTAATACACATTTATATTACAGCAGCGGCCTGGGTTTGAATTTGACCTGTGACCCTTTGCTGTGTGCCATCCCCTCTATCTCCCCGCTCTCCTGTCAATCTATCACTAGCTAATAAAATAAAAAGCCCAAAAGAAATCTTTAATCAAAAGAGAAAAAAGAAAATCTCTTGTCAAATTTGTGGACAGCAGTGACCAAGCTGCAGACTGCCTGAGCTAAGTGTTAAAGGTCCCATGGCATGAAAATGTCACTTTATGAGGTTTTTTAACATTAATATGTGTTCCCCCAGCCTGCCTATGGTCCCCCAGTGGCTAGAAATGGCGATAGGTGTAAACCGAACCCTGGGTATCCTGCTCTGCCTTTGAGAAAATGAAAGCTCAGATGGGCCAATCTGGAATCTTCCCTTTATGAGGTCATAAGGAGCAAGGTTACCTCGCCTTTCTCTGCTTTGCCCGCCCAGATAATTTGGCCCACCCATGAGAGACAGAGACATCATGGCTTTCAAACGAGTAAAGTGACAGTTGGTCAAGGCCACACCCCCACCCTCCACCTTGCCCCCCCTCTCTTCTCCTCAATAGCTACAAACACAGAAATGGCACATACTAAGGAAAGCTCATTGTGGGACTGGCTCTAGTGGCTGTAATTCTGCACCAAGGCTGAATTTCGGGAAAGAGACAGTATTAGGGGACCACTAAGGTCTATATAAAAGCATCCAAAGAGCACCATGTCATGGGACCTTTAAGTCAACATTCATCCAATTTCTCTATAGACCTCAGATACAGAATAAACCTCATTACAGGTTAATATTAGCCTAAGTAAGACAATAAACACATTTCATTATCTGTATGTGAGATAACCATCAAATGGTTTCCCTTCCTCTAAAATCATCTCAGCTGAGAAATGTTGAGTGTAGGCTGCTAAAATTCTGAAAGAAATCTTGGGAAGGGCTTATGGGTACCAATGGGTAGCTTTAAATGAGGCAAATACTGGAACAATGTAGAGCAGAGTTCAGTGGTGCAACACAAACAAAAAAGAGGCATACAGGTGTTTGATAAGGCTGTGGCCCCAGCAGACAACACCAATAGCACAAGACCCAGTTTAGCAGCAGACAGGACTTTGGCACTATGTCAGTGAGGGCAGCATTCTTATCCACTGTGCTGGTGACGGGACACAGTAAGAGGAGTAAAGTAAGTCTGAATGCCAGCTGTTATCACGTTTTGTTGCAGTACAGTGCATCCACCCAGGGACTTCACTCCTTAACAATGAATGAACAACATCACCATAAAGAAATACAACTGTGTTGTTGTTTTACAGCCTTAATTATGTTTTGTTGGCACAGATGTTTACCAGGCTCATCATGACATTTTTCAGGGCTGTGCCTCTTGTTTATGGTTATTTGAATTTATTGTTAACATTTTTCAATGTGCACCTGCTATTTAGGGGATTGTGAATTTTTTCCAGTCACTGAAACAACTGGAAACATCCCCATGTGGTCTGTACTGTGGATAGAAAGCTTTTAAAATGATAAATAAAGTTCTTCGAGTCGCCTGTTGGAGGAGCGGTTGCTGCCAGGGATCAAATTCGTGTTTATAAGAATGTCTCAAAAAATCAAGATCACTAAGTATCAAGGTGAATCAAGAATGAAATCAACAACATGTGTGGCATGAGATTATGAACAGAGTAATAGAGATAGTGTGATGTGACTGGTTAGAATGGAGAGCAACACAGCTGTCAATGAGCCAATGATTGCTTAATCAAATACAATTAGTACTAAAGTACTGTAAATGATTACTGAACCATAAATGAGGGACCTGTTTGAAGTCCAACCTCTCATCAAACATCTAATAGCTTTAGATAACTGCAGAAGTAAAATAAACCATAGCCTTTAAATGTTTAACTGGCACATTCCCACACTGTAGATTATTTGTGAGTCTCTACATGGATTCTTGAATGATTCTCTTGCAGTATTCAGCCCAGAAATGAAATGTAATAATGGAGACATCAAACAAGTTTTTCACTTCACAGCTGTGTCTTGATAAAAGCGGTTTTGTCATTCATTATCATTAAGATGTTCCAAATGTTAAGGGTTGATGGTGTTGTTAAGTTGAGTCACATATGCCGGGAAAATGCAGTTCACTTCCTTAAAATATTCTTAGTACCCAACAGTTACTTAACACACAGGCTTCTAGGGGCTCAGGTGTGTTGGTGGTCATAAATGATCAGAAAATTGACTTTTCCATGAGGTTGCCATTTGTGGTTTTGCACTCTAGAATAGTGGTTCCCAACCTTTTTTATTGTATGTACCCCCTCAGCCATATTAGATGGGCTCAAGTACTTCATCACCAGCAGTCATGTTCCAAATGTGTCCATTTTTAACTGATTTAAAACAGTTTTTAACACTGTTATTTAGCCTATACAAAAGTGGATATTGCTAAGTTGATAAGTTTAAGCTTGATGTTTTAATTTAAAGGCTACTACTACCACGTATAGTGGTAGAAGCTAGATGTTTCAATTTCTATTCTTTTTTAAATTAGTTGAGCTACTCCTCAATCTTTCCATATACACCTAGTCACTAAGTACCTCCTGGTTGGGAATCGCCGCCAGGGATTCCCTCCCAACCGGAGGAAAGGTGGAGTAGCTTAACTAATTTGAAAAAATAAATAAATAATGATTTGAGAATATCAGCTGTGACACCTGAACCCTATATAAGTGAGCATGGAAGTTTGAACAGGTAACTAAAAGTAAGACTTAAGACTTAAGACTTAACAGTTGAAATGATTCGCTAGCAGTATTGCATAAGCGGCTTAAATGGTTAGCTAAAAGTAATGGATAAATGGTTGAAACATTCTACTTCAGTCCAAGTGGATAGATAGTATTGTATGACTAATGACCAAACCAACCTAAATATTGGCTGTTCAGCAAGTATGAAAATATTAATAATATCCACTTTTATACAGTAATGAGTGTTATACATTTAGAAGATACATTGGGTACTGATGAAGGGGTAAGTTCATCTGACAGGGCTGTGGGGGTACCTCTGACCACAAAGATTGGGAACCACTGAGATGATTTGTAAAATTTAATTTGTAACATTTAATGTGGAGTTACACATTTCTTTAAATATGAAATTTCAAATATTTCTTATTTTATTGCTGTCCCCTGTTGACTGCTTACTCAGCCACAAAGTTACAGTAGTGCAATAACTCTCATATTTTACAGGAGGTCCTCCCTAAGTCTTCCTCTTTGATTACACAGCTATGAGTCGTGCACAACTCTGTATTCCAGCCAGTTTAACAGAAGGGACTGCCTGAGTGAAGCAATGCAATTCCAATGGCGTCAATTCATTCACATCAAATCAGTCTGATTTCTGTCCACTTGTTGCTCATAATGTGCCCGAGCAGATTTCTTAACACTCACTCTGACTTACTACAGTACATGAAAGAACACCTGATCCTATTCCAACATGTATTTTGCATGTACTGTACTCAATGTTCTCTTGTTGTTGGTTACTCATTCAATCCCAGAATATACAAATATGGTCCATGAAACTTGAAACATCGAAACGTATCTGGTTTAACTCTCTGAATCCTGATTTAACATTTGTCTGTTTTTACCCCTAACCCTCCACTTTATTATTTTTTTGTAGTCCAAATTTCACAAAAAGCCTAGAGCCCCCAGGACGTCTGTATGCAACTTTGTGTGTATCTTTTCTCTTCCCTTTCTTTAAAAAAAAAGTAGTTCATACATATTCTGTCAAATAGCCATACTTTTAGGGCTCAAACTACTAAACACCCTGAAGCAGAACTGATTTAAAAGGACAAATCTTTTCCTGATCCCAGTCTGGCAGCTGAAAAAACGGAAAGTTTATTGTTTTACTTTGGTGCAACTGGGGCTTCATTCAGTCTGACATCTCATGCTGATCATTACATAAACGCACATTCCTCAAAGCTAATTATAAGGACGCAAAACCCAGACAGAAATGTCTCCGTTGTTTTCTCAGATGTACTCTGTAAACACAATACAGAAATATAAATTATCGCAGTGCATTGCTGTAGTTGTTTTATTTTTATTCTTGGTTCTGTTGTATAACTCTAAGTCAGCATAACTTGACTGAGTCAGAACACATACAACTGTTGTTGAATGAATTGTCATCACAGAGTCACTTATTGACTGCAATCTGTTTCGTAACACGAGGTGACAGAGGAAAGGCAAGGGTCATGGTGTTGAAAACTCACATGGTGACAGAAAACATTAAAGAAACTGACAAAGAAAACACTTACCTATAAAACAAAATTATTTTAGGTTGACCTCACATGTGTACGGCATGCACAGGTGACACACACACACACACACACACAGAGAGAGAGAGAGAGAGAGAGAGAGAGAGAGAGAGAGAGAGAGAGAGAGAGGGGCGACACTATACACACAGAGACCCTCTATCACCATATCCTTCAGTAACCAATAAAGGGCAGTCTCAGTGCAAAGAGGGCAAAGAGCTGAGCATAGTCACGTGCACAATCTTGATGCTGGAGCTCACATTAACTGAAACACTTCAACAAGATATTGTTCCTGCACAGCAAGGACTCTGCATTCTACCTCAGTGTTCAGTGAACGAGCTACTAATACCTCCAGAGGTATTAGTGCACTTCTAATAATCCAAACTTCTGAAAAGCCGTTGGACTTTAAACGCCGATTACCAATGTTGACTCACTGCAGCAAGACAGCATTTTTCTTTTTTTGATTTTGTGGTTATTTTAAGGACCTCTCTGGAACACTTTGCAAGGATTTTATTTAAATTGAATGTATCATGTGTTATTTTTAAGGTGCTACACTTTGTGAGTCCCCATTCTTATTTTATTTTGGAGATATTTTATGTAATGCGAGAAGATTAAATTCAGCAAGTAAGTCTATCAATTGGTATTATTACATAACACCTTTAATATACTCTGGCTAGTTCTCGCAACTGGTGTTTTCTCCAATATTTTTCACAGGGGCTAGAACATTATTTTTTGCACATCGTACGTACCAACGTACGTACCAACAACAGGATCTATAGTGCCGTTAACATCAAGTCATCTTGCGGAGTTGTGCTTGTACAAAACTATGGCTTTTGGGGATCTCCTAGAGCAGGTGGGGAGCACAGGACGCTTCCAGATCCTGCATGTGACGCTTCTCTGCATGCCTGTCCTGTTGATGGCCAGTCACAACCTGCTGCAGAACTTTGTGGCTGCGGTGCCTCCTCACTACTGCAACGCACACACAAACCTGTCTCAGTCCCAGCTGAGCCCAGAGGAAACGCTGCTGATCACAGTGCCGCAAGACCAGAAAGGGAAGCCCCAGAAGTGCCAGCGTTACGTTACTCCACAGTGGCATCTCCTGACTAAGAACGGGAGCGACGGCTCAGGGGAGGACGGAGACACTAAGGAAGGTTTGGATGTTGATCTGCAGGGATGCAGAGACGGATGGACCTATAACATGACTGATATGAGCTCAACGATCATATCTGATGTACAGTAGGAATATATATCTTTTTTTGCTTTTAACGTGTATATGTTTTTTTGTCACGTGTTAAATTGTATTCCATTTTCGTCAGTGGCATTTGGTGTGTGATCTGCGCTCTTTAAAGCAAATGGGACAAACAGTCTACATGGGAGGTGTGCTTGTGGGAGCTGTTGTCTTTGGAGGTCTTTCAGACAGGTAAGGTTAATCTTATCCCTACTTTATTGTGTGGTTTTGTTACTAATAAGAAAGTTATCTTGCTCAGTCAACCATGCATGTAACTTTTAAATATGAGTGAATATCACATAGGACTTAACTCTTGTACATGCAGTTTTGCTAAAAAATAGCAACTTATTCAAGTCATATAATTTGATATAGTCTGACCAAATCCATCTGGCTCCTAGATATGGTCGACGCATCCTCCTGCTCATTTCTAACCTGCTCATGGCAGTGTCGGGAACATGTGCTGCTTTCTCAAACTCCTTCACCCTCTACTGTGTGTTCCGCTTTGGCTGTGGCATGGCTCTGTCTGGCCTGGGACTCAACACCTTCTCGCTCAGTAAGATATTTAGCTGGATAGAGTACAGTTAGTGTAGAATGACTTAACTGGATGCAGTCAACATGCATGCTGATGATAGAGTACTAATTGGACCAAAATATCTCTTGTTCTGTGATTCTTCAATTTCAAGTTGTGGAGTGGATCCCCACTCGTGTGCGAACTGTGGTGGGGACAATAACAGGTTATAGTTACACAGTGGGACAGTTGATCCTGGCAGTCATAGCCTACTTCATCCGGGACTGGAGGTGGCTAACCCTGGCTGTGTCCTTGCCCTTCTATGTTTTCTTCCTCATCTCATGGTGAGATGCCGAGTATTGAACTGCAATTGAACTGCAAATAAAAGTCTGGGTTACAACCAGAATTACTTATTAATGTTTAAAGTTGCAAAGATTTAGTGATCAAAGATAAAGTTATTGTACTATTAACAAATAAACTAAACAAATATCTCACACAGGTGGTTTCATGAATCTTCAAGATGGTTAGTTATGAGTAATAAGCCCGAACAAGCTATCAAGAACCTTAAAAGAGTGGCCAATTTTAACGGACGGCGTGAAGAGGGAGAAAAAATCGACATTAAAGTAAGGGAACTTTGTGTGTTTGTGTTATTGCACCATCTATCTGTGCTTGTAATTGTGTATACAATAATTTTGAAACTGAGAAAACTCTCTTTTTGCATACTAGATGCTGCGAGAGTCCATGACGAAAGAGATGTCCTGTTCGCAGGGCTCCTACTCTGTCCTGGATCTGTTCCGCACACCCACAATGAGGACAATAACAGTCTGCCTGAGTGCTGTCTGGTACATGTCCTGCACTGCAAACTCAGGGGCAGTTTCTAAGCACCTTCTATGAAATTGAAATGACATTGTGCATGTTTTTGTATACGTAGGTTTTCAACGAGCTTTGCCTACTATGGTCTTGCTATGGATCTGCAAAAGTTCGGGGTGGATATCTACTTAATCCAAGTGATCTTCGGAGCTGTTGACATCCCTGCTAAAGTCGTCATAACTGTGTCTATGAGTTTTATTGGACGACGTCCATCACAATGTGGTGCTCTGATCCTCGCTGGAGTCACTATTTTGATCAACCTGCTAGTACCTTACGGTATATTTAAACCATATTACACATCCATGGTTTAAACACATGCATCCAAGCTGTATATTTTACTACAGAAACAACAGAGTGATCTGATGAATGTTCCACTCCTGTGCAGATAAAACAACTACACGGACTTGTCTGGCTGTACTGGGTAAAGGTTGCCTTGCTGCCTCCTTCAGCTGCTGCTACCTTTACTCTGGAGAACTGTACCCAACCATCGTTCGGTAAGTCTTATTTGGCAACAAATAAATGTCAATTAGTTAGTTTTTTAGGTAAATTTACCTTATGTTATTACAGAATTTTATCTTTTTTATTAATGTATTTAGTTCAGTTTATTTTGTTTATTGAAGAAATCCAATCTCTATTTATGAATGAGCCAGATGTTTCTCTACTGGACTGAGTAAATTGCTATTCGCTGAAAAATTTGAAATGTGGACATTGCTTTAGAAGTCTGCAGGCTACTCCAGTTTTATTAAGAAGATATAATTGATTTAACAAATAGGCTGCAACAAATACATACACACATGGGGTTAAGTTGGGGCTACTTTGTGTTGAGACAGAAATAACTTAACTACCAATACCAAAATACTGCAAACTACAGAAATGGGGGCTGGCTGGGCATTTTTGGGGGATGCATTTTCATGGATTTATTGGGACAATATTATCAGCAGCAGGGGATCATGGTCTGACAAACTGTGTTCTGTCCATTTTCTGATCAATTTAACTTTCACCCTTAGGTGTTTTGCAGCACAAACTATATGTTCTATTAACTTTTTTGGCCTTCATATGCTGTCTTCTCTCGTTGACAAAAATGATCATACCATAACCTTGCATGTAAATCACAAAATTTGTAGAAGGCATCTTTTAAAAAACAAATGTGACACCAACTTACAAACAAATTTACAAAACACATTCACACATCTTTTCCTGTCAAATGTTCCACAAATCAGTAAAATGTGTGTTAAAATGTGAGATGTGACGCCAACAAGCATACCGTGTTAAAGCATCTTTTCCAGGTCAGTTATAGTAACTTAAAACCCCCTGTCCCCATCGTACGTTCTTTATATATTGAACTATAACTGCACAGTTATCTGTGAAACATAAACTTGAACATTTACTTAACTAAGTTAAATTCAATGTCAATTTTCTAATATTTTATGCCAGGCAGTGATACTGTATCTCCTGTACACTTTCAGCAGTTTTTTCTAGTATTGCCCTTTGAAAACAAATTAACCTAATCCATTTTTAAGATGTTTCCCAAATTTGTAAAATAAAAACAGTCCGCATATGCATTGCTACTTTATTACCAGCACCACAATCACTGGTTTAAAGGAAGAGTGTAGTTATGGCTGTTTTCTCTCTCTCTCTCTCTCTCTCTCTCTCTCTCAGTCAGAATGGCATGGGCTGGGTATCCATGATGGCTCGTGTAGGAGCCATGGTGGCCCCTATGGTGCTTCTCACGGGCGAATACATACCTTGGCTTCCAGGTTTAATCTACGGAGGAGCTCCGATTCTTAGCGGAGTGGCTGCAATATTTCTTCCAGAAACACTTGGCTCACCCCTTCCTGACACAATAGAAGACGTGGTGGACAGGTAAGATCAAGCTCCAGCATTATATCCCTGCATGTCCCAAAACAGTACACAGGAGGGCTCTAGATCAGGCCCTTACAGCAGGTCTATCATCATGGTTTACTCAACAAACAAAAAAAGAGACTGAAGAAACTTGAAGAAAGAGAGAGAGAGAGAGAGAGAGAGAGAGAGAGAGAGAGAGAGAGAGAGAGAGAGAGAGAGAGAGAAAAAGAGAAACAGATTTACCCATATTTGCATTTTCTATTGTAATCACAGAGGATCTGGGAGAAGCTCCAAAATGTCACCAAAGGAAGCAATTATCCTGCGAGACACCCAGGCCAATCTCATAAAGCAGGCTGCCTGAAGGCATCTGTATTGTACTCTTGATGTTTTTGCTGACATGTTAACAAAAGTAGAATGGTTACTGCTGTTTATTTGTTTGATTTCCATATAAAGTGTATTGTGTCGTATGATTGCTGGACTTCTTTAAAAAATATATATCATTACTTTATATACAATCCTGTATTTGTAAACAAAAATGTATTTTCTTCCTAATCAACAACTATGCATTTATGTCTTGTGTGTGTGTGTAATTTTTCTTACTTACAGTCTGTTGAACCCAATTACTCAGCATTATTTCATATCAAGGTCCTATTTAAAATTGTCTGAGTCACTGTCAGCTAAATTTACTCAAACAAGTCAGATGAAGAAGAAATAAATTAATGACTTAAACTTAAATACAGTAAAACCAGTGCCACCCAATGGGAGACAGAAATACAACAGCAACAGCTGAAAAAGATAATTGATTCTGAGAAATCAATCAATGACTAAACCTACCTGATGTTACATAATCTTTCCCCAAAGAAAGCATGTAGAGGATAAGGTATTCCTATCACACATACAGCCTTAGTACTAGGGATCCTAGTACTTTTTAACTTTTTAACTTTATGTTCTACATAACAACCTCTGGTGTCCCATAAATAAACGAAAAACATTTAAAATTGGGAAAACAAAAATTGTGTTTGATGCATTTGTGATAAACTGCTGGTGGTCAGGAGATTGACTTTTAAACTGGAGGAAGTTTAATAAACTGCATTAGCTAAATGCTTTGAATCAATAAACAAATAAAAGAAACTTAACATTTAACAGTAATCTAATATTTCCATATTTTTGCTATGATGGATGCCTGGATTTCAAACTGCATTCCGAAGTAAAGTGAATGTTCAGCGCTGCAGTTCAGTTGCACTGCCAACTCATTCTCATAAACACCACTGTTGTATCTATAAAGTGTGTTTCTATTAAATGGGGAAATATTACTGTACACAATACAGGATACCACTCATGTCTTACAAAGGGGAACTCTTCTGGTGTGTGTGATTTTTGAATCTTGCTGTGGTGCCACCATCTATGTATCTATGCTAATGTGGAAGCTAAACTAAACAATCATTGGTATATCTGATCAACTCAGAAACTATAAGCTAAAATGTAACATTAAATCTTGACCTGTATAAAATATGCATGCACACATATTGACCTGTATTTCTCACATCATTAAGATTCTTGTTCCTAAAGGTCTCAGCGTTAAAAGTTTAATTGGGGATAAGTCCATTTAAAAAAAAAAAAAAAAAAGGTATATAATATAACAATGCTCATCTCTCAAGCAGAATGTGTGTCTGGCACTTAGCTATGACTTCAGAGAGCACAACTACCATGTGAAACAGTCTCCTTATCACTATATTAAACATGTATCAGATGTTATGTGCGTACTCCTGAGACACACAGCATATCGTATGCCAGATGAGTCAAACCTTAATAAAAGAGCAATCAAAATGCAGAGCTAAGCTTTCTCCAGAAATATTTACATCATAAAATTATATAAATAAAGATTTATTTTCTCATATGAACAAGTAGATTTTTTATTTTTATTTTACAGTATTTTACAATCTATGATAATCTCATATTTTTGTTACATGTACTCTGTAAACACAATAGGCTACATAAATCCAAATTATTTAAGTGCATTGCTGTAGTTCTTTTACTTTTTATTCTTGGTTCTGTCAACTCTTAATCAGCATGACTGAGTCAGAACACTTACAACTGTTGTTGAATGCAAACTGTTTTGTAACTCGAAGTGACAGAGGATAAGTGGAGCTGCTCAGTGGCCAGCAGATCAGACTGTGGTTGTACTGGGCAGCTTCCAGGTATAAATGTGTAACTGTGTAAATGTGATCAGGGTGATCGTGCAAAAGAGAGGCTTCCTCTCAGTGAACCTTCCCTGAATAAATAAAGGTTATAAAAAAAAGCAACATAAAAAAGCAAGGGTCATGGTGTTTAAAACACACATGGGCACAGAAAACAGAGTCCCTCTATCACCATATCCTTCAGTAACCAATAAAGGGCAGTCTCAGTGCAAAGAGGGCAAAGAGCTGAGCATAGTCACGTGCACAATCTTGATGCTGGAGCTCACATTAACTAATATACTTCTACAGTTTTTTTGTTTTTGCACAGCAAGGACTCTGCATTCTACCTCAGTGTTCCGTGAACAAGCTACTAATACCTTAAGAGGTTACAATGCACTTTTAATAATCCAAATTTCTGAAAAGCCATTGGACTTTAAACGCTTATTACTCATGTTGACACACTGCAGCAAAACAACCTTTTTATTTTCTTTGAATTTTTGGCTCTTATAAGGACCTCTTTCTGGAACACTGGTCAATCATAACTCACTGTACAACCCCTTCAAAAAATCTGGCATTAAAGTAACCAGAAGCTAATAAACAAATTCTGTCAGCTCCCGTGATACTCTTTTCATTGAAAGGGGAATTATGATGTGTAGATAGGGCTGGGCAGCATATCAATATTATATTGATATCGATATATGAGGCTAGATATCACCTTAAATTTGGGATGTCGTAATATTGTAATATGACACAAGTGTTGTCTTTTCCTGGTTTACAGGCTGATGATGAACTTACCCAACTGTTCTAGCTGTTCCTTTATTTGCCTTTAACCACCGTCATTATATCCACATTATTGATGATTATTTATTAAAAAGCTCATTGTGTATTTTGTGAAAGCACCAATTGTCAACCCTACAATATCGTCACAATATCGATATCAAGGTATTTGGTCAAAAACATTGTGATATTTGATTTTCTACCAGCTCTTGTCATTATCCTAGTGTTTCTCTCTTAACTTTGTCAGCTGTAGCTGCGGCTTTGACTTCATGAATGTAATGGGAGACCAAATGACATGTTAATGTTTTAAGGAATGAGTTATTGGTGCAGACTTCCTAAGTACTAGGAGTACTCATAGGTTTTACTTTAGAATTTTATGTCTGCATAATAACCACAGGTGTCACATAAATAAGATAAAAATGTCACCCACTCTTTAAATATTAAACTTTTGAGTCTCACAGACTAAATAAAGCCTGCATGACTTGCAATGGCAAACTGAATCATGGGTATCTATATGTTGTCAATGAATAGGCTACATGTGGGTAAAATTGAATGAATGGGAAGTTTTTTCTCCACTTCTAAAAGACACAGTAAAATATAATCGACAGAGAGAGTTTCTGTTTTGAAGGTTATTCCTCCTATGATAAGGGCTATGAGAAAGATTGCATTGTGTCAGACTTTGTGAACTAATTTTACAATTCATATATGTAATGGTTAATGTATTATTTAATATAATGACATTAAGTTGCTGTACTGCAATGTCACAGTCTTGAAATGGTGAACTGTATTTGGAAGGATTTTGCCAGCATTGATATTCCATGTTTTTGCTAAGATGCTTGGATATCAAACAGCATTCAGAAGTAAAGTAAATGTTCAGTCAGCAATGCATTTCCATTGCACTTCCAACTCATTCCCATTAACACAGCTGTTATATCTATACAATGTGTTTCTATTAAATGAGGAAATATTACTGTACACAATACAGGATACCACTCATGTCTTACAAAGGGGAACTCTTTTGGTGCGTCCTATGAATCGTGCTGTTGTGCCACCATCTAGTGGTGTATCTATGCTAATGCAGAAGCTAAACTAAATCATTGGTGTACTGGTATCTGATCAACTCAGAAACTACAAGCTAAAATGTAACATTAAATCTTGACCTGTATAATAAATGCATGCACACATTGATTAAGATTATTGTTCTTAAAGCTTTCAGTGTTTTTCTTTTAATGAGGATAGGTCCATACTTTTTAAAAGTTATATAATGAACCAATGATCATCTCTCAAGCAGGATGTGTGCCTTGCGTGTCTGGCACTTACTGTAGGAGCTACGACTTCAGAGACAGTCTCCATATGATCTTAAACCCCCCCAATCGCTATATTAAACATATATCAGATGTTATGTGTGTACTCCTGAGACACACCATGTATCGTATGCCAGATGAGTCAAACGTTAACATAAAAGATCAACCAAAATGCAGAGCAATGCTCTCTCCAGAAATAACTACATCATAAAATGATATGAATAAAGATTTATTTTCTCATGTGAACAGGTGGATTCATTTTTCATTTTATTTTACAATCTATGACAATCTCCCATTTTTTTCTTTTTTTTCCTAGCATATTTCAGGAATGACATGGGGGAAAGGTTCTTTTTTATTGCTGAATGTTAAATGAAATACACTTTCACTGACTGGAAAATAATTTTCTGCTGCTTTTTTACCATGCACCCATCTAACCGTGACCACAAGGACATGCAGAGGAGAGGTGTTTAAACATTTCAAGCGAGGTTGGGGTCAGGTGAGGGGGCGGGGGAGGGCGGGTCATAAAATTAAACAGAAGAGACTGGCAGGACATGCCTGGTAGCATCTCAGTTGGGTGAGAGGACTGGCAAAGTGAAGGGAGTCTCACATTTAAAATAGAGGAGCACTGTCTTCTTTTGCATTTTTCAGACATACAAAATTAGACCCAGATGTGAGAAACTCAATGAAATATCTGCAAATGAGCTGTGACAACCAAAGACCTTTCTCTACAACAATACCACTGTGCATTTACCATATAGCAGTTAGAATTGCAGATAAATGTTTTTAAGAGTTTTTTTTAACCAATAATAATCTGATAATTCAGCATACAAGTTGTTGTTTTTTTACGAGAAGTAGAAACATACCAACAGTGATGAAACATCAACTGTTCTCTCTCACTGAGTCACTTTCAACGGGTTTGACATTTCTTAAATTACCTTTAAAATATTTACTTTTCCTTCAGTGGAGGACAGGGGATTTAAATGTTTAGCTTAAAAATGATCATCATTTACGGAGTAAATTTGAAATGACTAGCTCTTTCAACAAGACAAAGCAGTACACAGTACTTTTGGAGGAGACACTACCCGGATGCTATTTGACATTACTTGGAAGTGTACATGTAACGTGGAGCGGTCTAAGTCAAGTGATAAAACAATTCATGGACAGTCATTCAATGGAAACGAGCATGTGAACAAGAAAGGCTGACAACTTTATAGATGGCTGCATAATGGCTTTAAAAACTAACTCATGTAAATATGCATTTATATCATGTTATTTCATTCTACACTATAGGGATCACATTGTTTTTTCCCCACACACAACACACTACGGTCACCTCTTAGAAAATGATGTAATCAAACAGCAAAATAGAAAGTTTGCATATTTTTGCATTGTATGATCCTCCAAAGTTTCACAGCTATTTTCATGTATATTGTCTAGTATGTTCTGCACTGTTCTCCACTGAGCTGCTTCCACTTGGCTTTCCTTCTTTCTGTATGGGGGTGTTCAGGAAACTGGTAGGCTGTATGTTAACATTTAGGCCTTTATTATCTGAGAACCATAGTCTTAGGTAGACCTTAAGTTGAGGACGAGGGTAAATGGGGTTTAAAGTGGAGGGGGTAAGGGGGCATGTGGAAATCCTGAGACAGGAAGTACTGAGTGTGGGCTTTAACACGAGCTACAAAAACAGAATGGACACAGAAGGATGATTAAAACATGGGATTAGGGGCTGAGTTGAGTGAAAACAGATGCAATCTTTTTGTTTTGCCATCACCTCTGATGGCAGGGGTCCCCCTGTGCCAAGCGGCTCAGTGTTTGTTGGCCTCATAACAGACTAACATGAGGAAAACCTGCTGGGAAATAAAAAGGGACTGTGATGCCCTTTATTTGGGGCAGGCTAAGAAAGGGGCAGAATAGCTGTAAACACATCAAGCAATGACCTGCATAACATACAACCCTACAGCAGCCTTACCTGTCCACCTACATTGGGGGTCACTGTTCTGATAAAGCACTATTCTGTGAACCTCTGAGACACTCTTTTTTCAGACACCAGTAGACCCACACGTTTGATGTCATTACGACACACAATGAAATTCATCTAAAAATCACAAACACATGCAAGCAAACTGGCAAACTGACACACACAACACACACACACACACACACACACAGAAACACACACACACACACACACACACACACACACACACACACACACACACACACACACACACTAGACATTAGTCAGAGGGAAAAAAGGATCTACTTAGTATTTATCAGCCGTTCTATTAGAACCCAAATCATAAACCCTACAGGTGAATCATATTAATGTAAACATACACTTTATGTTGAAGTGGTTTATATTGCGTGACATGGAAGGGGTTATGTTCCAGTGGGGCTAGACTCCTCAAAGAATGCAACTTGGAAAGAAAGTAAAACAGTAAACCAGAGAGGAAAAAAAAACATAAACGTGTATAAAAAATGAGGCGTCCATATAAGAAAGACTACAAAAAACCTCCACTGGCCCTCTGGCATCGGCATACAGCAAAAGGCACCACAATATTACTCTATTTTTTTACGTTGTGAAAAAACTGGCACATCTTTTTATGCTGTAAATCAAAATGTACATATAAATAGAGTTTTCCCTATAAAAAAGTCTTTGCTGTTAACTAGTAGACAACTTTTGCTAAAATGAAAATAAATATTTCATTTGTTTAGAATATCTGTCAGTTATATAAAATAAAAATATTTCTTATAGATGCAGGTCTATACTATATTGATTTTTGTTGATTCATTTTCACTCTAATGAGGTGTATTGTCCGGTTTGGAGCGTGAGTGTGTAAGTCTTGTAGGCATGTTCCCATGCCCACTGTGCCGCCCCGATGAGTGAGAAGTCCGACTGTCCACCGGCCTGTAGATGGTGGAGGGCTCGGCATTCATGTTCTGCATACTGAGGAAGGGCGTGCTCTCACCGTCCTCCTCTGACTCACTATCTGTTAGGCAGCTTCGAGACCCATAGTCCCGAGATGCCTCATATCCACGTGGGGCTACGTGGCCATTCAGTCTGGATCTCCGCCAGCGCCGGCTACCAGTTCCACTGGATCCACTTCTCTTTGGTTGCTCCCGAGAGGAGAGATATTCCTGGGTGGTCTCATAGTCTTCTTCTTTAGCCAGCCGGTAGGGGCTGGAGGGCAGGCTGCCCCTGCTGTCATTTAGATAGGTGCGACGCTGCTGCTGGTAGGGCTCCTGGCACTGGGCATCGTGAAGGGGCACCTGGTAGCGGCGCAGCAGAGGCTGGTCATCCTCCAGAGGGTAGGGGTTGTGGACAGCAGGAGGGAGAGACATGGCATGGCTAGCATTGGGGGATGTGATCTGGAAGGTAGGCACCTGTGAGGGCAATGAGTAATGGAAATCCACTGGGGAGAGGCGGGCTGGTGACGTCAGGGCTGACACATATCTGAAGTAAATACAGAGGGGAGTAAATAGTTAATTAGAGAAGAGCAAAGAACAGAAGTAAAAAAGAGGAGTGTACAGAAAGCAGTCTGAATGTTTAACAGGCATTATGTTAACTGAATGAACACTGCACCTTATGTGCCAAGTTACTAGTTGTACTACTATTACTAGCTGTAAATGGGCACTAAAATATTCAATTCAACATACATCGATTTAACTTAGATTTTCTCTTGAGCTGAACTTCTGTGAGATAGTTTGCACACTGGGCATAATGACTGTACTTTTTTTTTAATGTCCATTGACATTTAATTAAAATAATGATCTATTTGAGAAAATTCTATATGATCTTAAGGTCTTTCATTGGCAATTTTTCCTGTGTCCCCCAGGGATCTATTCTGGATCCACATCTTTTGTTAATATCCTATTGGTTGATGCTGATGATTTGCAAAAGTGATTCAGAATTCAGACATGAACTGAAGTCTAAACAGACATGTTAAGAGAATCATTCACTGCTTAACTGAATTACAGTTTATCATTAACATTTGCGATCACCTGTATACAGTATAGGCAGTTCAAAGTCAAAGCCCAGCCTAAGGACCTCGGGCAGGAGCAGCTGTTTTGGCTGCCCTTCGGTCTATAGGTTGATCATCATGCAGACCGTACTATTCCTAATCCTCTCCCATACCTTAAGCAGCTCCTTATCTCTGCACATTTGAGTAATGTTATGGTTCAACCTACTGAAACTTCATCCATCCTGTATAATTTTTTAATGGACTCATAGTTACAGTGGTTATCTTGGGAAGTTTTGTTCAAACATGTGCCATGGCCATGTGGGCACCATAGCTGAATGCTGAAGTCAATGCGGAGGTTCGTGACGATGCAGAATCACGGATGACTCTTAAGGCTGTTTTACAGTCGCCGCAGCCGAGCTGGCACGCGCGAATGTGGCGTCAAAATGACGTAGATCTCGCTGGCGCGCCAGGATTTTGAGTATGCGACCAGAGGGCGCGCACCACTCTATTTTTTTCAGCGGCGCGCGACAAAGCGGAAACTGGAAGCATGAACGAGCTCCTGGGCAACCAGATGCCAGGACTCTCAGAGTGACCGCAAGTCTCTCTTGTAAACTTACTGGGTTAAGATGAGTTTTTTTTAATGGCGAATGAAAGGCTTGATCCGACGAAGTAGGTCATCGAATCAAATCGAAGCACTGACGTCAAAGCTGCTGCCAGTTCTGCCGTTGTTTACCTTTTTCTTCTTCTTCTAGTCCGTAGAAATAGTAAAGTCGATAGCCTGACATGTACCTCTCGAAAAATGTAACTACACGTCACAGCGATGCACGTCGCAGCGATGCACGTCGCTCAGCTGCTGCTTGGTAGCGTTGCATTTCCCCTGACTCATTTCCTGGTTCTCCTTCTCCATAAACAACATGAAATCAAGGAGAGGGTTAACTTTTCCTGCTACAGATTTCCCACCTTGGTCAGAAAACACAGGGGAGACACTTTGTTTCTCTCACTATGAACTTTAGAGCCGTCACTCTCTTACTTCTCCCTCGCTCTATCACCCACTCCCCACACACAAAAACATGCCAGATCGACGCACACACCAGCGCACAAGTATAAACATCAGGCCACTTACGTAGGCTACGGCGAAAGCTCTGCGTGGAGCCTCCGCAGAACTGTAAAACAGGCTTTAGTCAACACATCTGAAAAGCAACTTATAAATCACTGACTGTGGATCAGAGTGTTTGTATTGACTGTTCATTGCATTGAGGAAACTACAACATGCCATGTGAGACACAAGCCTGAGATATTCCCACTACACTGCTGATTCCGCTGATAATACAGAAGCTGTCACCATGATGGATGAGGTGCTTGTTACCTGGAATAATTCTGAGGGGATATTGGTTATACAATCTGGCCCTGCATAACAACTTCTTGGCCAAAGTGCTATTTGTGCATACATGCTTGTTGTATGCTGGCAATGTTGATACCTTAGAGCTCAAGCAGATACAAAGCAAGACACATCTTGTCCAGTTCGTTTTTGACAATTTATAAAGGCACTGATCATTTGCTTTAGATACTAGCCTATTTCTTCAGAGCTCAAATGCCTGCATTGCATAGTCTTGTAATTTATATATTTACGTTTTTGCTGCAGCCAGCAGCTGGATTTGGACACACTGTCAGTCATGTCGTTTTGGGAATTTTAAAATACTTAACGGATAAATGCAGTTATAAAGACATTGCTCCATTACTTTCATTTTGGCTCAGTTGTTGTAAAGTTTGACCTAAACTGGACATGCGCTGATTTGAATAATCAACACTTTAAGTAAGCTTTTTTCAGCAATAGCAGGCATGAGTTATTGTGTTAGGTGTGTGAGTCAACATCTGGTCCTAAGTGTGCTTTTTGTTGGCTTGAATGTTATGTACTTAAAAGCTGTATAGCTTATGGGACATTGTGCAGCCAAAAGGCAGGCAGGCACCAACTGGCTCATCCAGTTACACCTTTGCTGCAGATGATCTGAGGTCACTATGCACACTGATCCAGGGTTTGCTTCTAAACTGCACACCTTTTTCTAATAAATGTATATTTAATGCATTTGACCTATCCACTTTTTGTCTATGAGACAGAAAAGGCAGCTTCATCCATGCATCCTGTGCACATTTTGCACATTTAAATAGAGCATACTTGGGCTGTGCTATGACAAAGCCCAACTACTTTTAGTCTGTTTAAAAGTAGTCTCAGGAAAAAGTATGTCTGCTTTGTGGCCACCTTAGCTCAGTTTCTGTGAGAGTCTACCATCTAAATGTCCACGGGATATTATGTGGTTTGACTGACTGGGCACTTTTTCGTCAAGCCTACTGCTTACAGTAGCATCCATTGAGCTATCATCGCATGGTATCTTTTCTAAAGATGACCCATCTGAAATGGATTGGCTGATGCTGAGAATAATCAAGGTTCCATGAAGAAAGACATTGGGTTAATACTGGTTCTGAAGACTTTAAACAAAGGTGAATGAGGGCCTGTGTATAAGCTATAAAGGAAAGGACGACATCATGTATGGTGACTTTAACATGTTTTTTTCAAACCTTAAACACAGGGTCTTCAATTACAGGTTCAACAAAGACAGACTTCCTCTACCTAAATGGGCCTTTCCTCAAAAAATATGTGTACCTTTAGCAAAAATACCTAACCAACTGTTTTTATGGGTGTTGTGTTGATGCTAACGTACACTCCATAATTTTAGTATAGGGCCCAATAGTGCTCCTATATTCCCAAATGTCCTCTGAGCTAAATGCTAATGCAGGCTTGTTGAGTTATGGATGCTTAGCTGTGAAATGTGTTGGAATTCAAAACATGAGCAGTGAGCAGAGAGAGCATTTTGGGATTTGGAGGATCACTATTGGACCCTATTACAAAAGCAGGGGGTGTATCGTATAGGCACTTAAAGGTCCAATATGTAATATATTTACTGTAATAAATAAAAAAAATGACCCCAATGCGTCATCAGATATTAAGGAAACATGCTAAGTTAAAATACTATCTTTTCTGACAATGCTAATGCCAGTATTTTCTCCTTTTGAAATTTCCGTTCCGTGACGGGAACCAGGGCCGGGTTACCAGATACACCTGTAAAAACGTAAACCCAGCGCGCTACAGCTGTAAGGTTAGTACAGCCATAAAAGCAGCAAACAAACAAACAGAATCAACGGAGATTGATTTTACCCGACAAAAAAACCCGGCATGTTTCTAATAGTTGCGTGACCAGAGACATAACAAACCCATCTGGGTAAATATTGGAGATGTATTTGAAAGATGGAGACAGCTTAGAGCCCAAAAGGACGCAGAGTTGGCTAATTCCCTTCTGAACAGGTAAGCATTAGCTTCAGGCTAATTTATCACAGCTACTAGGGACAGGCATTTTATGTCATTTCAACATTTGTGTAGCTACTCACATTGAATTATATAGCTAGAGTACCAGAGTTGGTTACTCGCAAAAACAATTGAGACACAGCCAGTGAAGTGATCCCGACTGGTCCTGTCTAACGCTGCCATGCTAACCCTGCTAACTGCTAACGTTACCGGATGACCAGGCAAGCAGCCACGGCTGTTTACAACGTGTAGCCTGTTCAGCGGTTGTAGCCGACAACGGTGAGTTATTTGAAGCCAAGAGAGGGGGGCTGTAAATCGGAAAGAGAGAACCTTGAGTTTGCAGTGTGTTTAGCGATTGTTGCCGTAATTCTAAGCCAATAAAGTGTGTTCAGTCAGGTGGAAAAGGACAGCAAGGTAGTGGTATTTTTAGCGGTTCCTATCGTAATTCTAAGCCGAGGAAGTGTGTCTGTTAGGCGTGTGGAGAGGATGGCGAGGTTGTGGGATTTTTAGCAGTTCCTACGGTAATTCTAAGCCGAAAAAGTGTGTCTGTCAGTTGGGTACAGAGCTCCACGTGAGCACGGGCTTTTATGACTGTCAATATAGCCAGCATCTAACGTTAGCTACTCTGCTGTGCTGTGGAGTAATGTCTGGCTATGTGAGACAAGCGTCTAGCAACATTGTTGTGGATGCTGCTCAGCCTGGCAACCAACGTGAACTTCGAGTCTGGGGAGGAGGGGGCAGGGGAGACAACTCTCTCCAGTATTTTGAATTCGTACTGCAGGAACTATTTTAAACACTATCGTCAGTATTACATATTGCACCTTCAAAAAGCAAGTTCAAATTCAGGCCATGGGTGACATTAAGTACGTGGAAGACCTGAAAGCACATTATTTAGAGTGAATCAATGGCGTTTGAGCAGTCAAGTTCTGGTTCGTGTTAAATGAGCACTCGAAATATGCGTGTTTGCCATCTTGCCCAGAGTCACATGAGAAGATTGATATTTCTGTGCCTTCAGTACGGAAACAGGCGCAGGACAAAGATAAACAGGTTTGGAGTTTTTGAAAGTCATATTTCCTCACCTCTGACAGACCATCTAATGGCTTCTTTCTACTTCTAGTCTTTGTGCTATGCTAGGCTAAATTCATCCTGGACCTTTCTCTGTGACGCAAAGATCAAATTGTCTCTGGGCAAGATGGCAAATAAGTGTATTTCCCAAAATGTCACATTGTTCCTTAAGGAAAACTAAAGTGAACTTTTGCTTTAGCCAATCAGAATTACATACTGGCCAGGGAATAATGCTACAGTAGCTCTATGCACAGAGTTCCCAATTGAAATAAGCACTGTTTTTCACTCTTGCCTACCTTAGCGTATTTCATCATCATGCCTGCTGTGTGTGAGTTTCCACTGTGTCTCTCAGAGTGCCCTGACTGGCCTCTCGAGGCTGAGAGAGAACCAGCAGAGAGAGGAAACTTCTCAAAATGTTAAGGACAAACCCAGTGCCATATCCACCACACAGGCCTGTTTCCCACCTGTCGCTGTGCGGAGAGTCTCCCAGCGAGTCAAAGGAGTCTCCATACTGCAGGCCCGGCCGATGAGGGTCAGAGTAACCACAGTGTGCAGCGCGCCGGGCCCGTGCCTCCATGCACGCAGGACTGCTGCATTTACTGGTCCCCACGGGTGATGACATCATTCCCGGCGAGTCAGAGAGGATGCTGTCAGAATGTTCCAGGCTCCATGTTCGTTCCTCATGTCTGACAAATAAAAAAAGGTGTTAACATGAACACCCCAGCGTGTCCCAGTGTGATTCTTTTTTTCTATCCTTTCTTTTTTTTTTTAAAGAAGTATGCCTTTTGAAAAATAAGCTTACCCATCGATTCTCCTGTTTCCAGAGGCAGAGAATTTAACCAATTAACCAAATGAATCAATCGCTTTGGGGGAGATTTTTATAGAAGATGATAGTGCTGAATGTGATAGGCATGAAGGCAAACACACATACTGTACGGTGCATGCTCACCTGTGAGTTGATGAATGGGCTCGTGTGGAAGAGTTGTGAGATCTGGAAGAGGCATGACTGGCAGGGAGCGATCCCTCTGTTGCAGGCCGTATGACTCGTTCAGTTGCAGGGATATTCTTTGATATGTACTGTGTGGGGGAAAATGGATTTGGCAGATGAAAAAATGTGAAAAAAAGACAAGCTTTGACTATGTAACTAAGCAAAAAACCTTTTGGTGTACATCTGTGTTCGTTTACTTTAATAATGTTAGGAATCCTTTCAGAAACTCACATCTACCATAGGGATTTCCTCTGGGCCTGGTCCTGGGTGATTGGGTCCATTAGCAAGGTTACGATTGGGATGTTCTGGACACATGTTTTGTCGCAGATGATTGTGCATCTTCTTTCTTTGTTTTCTGTTGAGCAAATCTTGGTCATTCTCTCTCGCCCTTTTTTATGCTTTAAGTAGTGATTGAACATTATGCCTTTTTTACTTGATGTAAGAACTACTGTATATTTACAATTGTATCTGCAATATAAAAAGACTACATTTGAAGACGGTAAACACAGTAATCTATTATTCCCACCTATGGTGCATATTACAGGTGCTGCAAAAAGTATGTGAGCAGCTTGAGTATACAGTTATTCTTTAATAAAATGCAAGTGGTGATAGAAATGTGAAAGGAAAGGCAACATGAGCTGATCCATTTATCAGCAGCACTTACTTGGTTTTACAGTAGGCAACCACACACACGATGCCCACCACCAACAGAGCCACACAAATACCCGTGATTGTCAGGACTCTTTTCTGGTAGAGTTCCTCTGCCTCTGTCAACATCACACCCACACACACCACACAGAGAGAGAAATAACAGGAAAAAAAAAATTAGTGTCTTGAAAGTGCAGGTTCCCACATTTTTAAATCTACATTTCTTTCTACTCTACATTTTCTACTCAACTAAATCCTGAGCAGTATGAAGCTTCATCTTCCCTTCCCTGACAACTCACTTCACAGTCAAACCTTTCCTTGCACATAATCACAAATACAACAGATGCTGTTGCCGCCTGTAAGGCGCTGTGGGTGGGGGAAGGGGCTCAGCAAGAGTTAGACTGATCTATTAAGCAACTGTATTCTCTAAAAGTAGACGAGTAGAACCTGCAAACTGCAGTATAGCATGTTGGAAATTTGGCATGATCTTGATCAACAATCTCATTCACTCATAGAAGTCTTCATCTGCTCAGGCATTCAGTAAGCACAATTATAAGATCTTATTTTACAATAATTTATGAACAAGTGAATTTTGAAAGGAAATATAAATAAATATGAAACTGGAGATATCTTGACTGGTGCTTTTTGTTTATCCAGAGAAGAGCTTGCGTGAGGTTGAGGTAGACTCTTTGTGTCCCTGGAGAAAATGATGGAGCAAAGAGATGTGTGTTCCCTGATAAATAATGTAATAAAAATGAATTGAATTTGTAGTCCTTTTATCTGAAGGAGCCATTTTACATCGGCATACCAATTTGTGTCAAGGTTCTGACACCGTAAATAAATCATATTCATAAATGATATTGGTGCTGGTATAACAACACAATGTCCTCATGATCCAGCACTTAAATGTACTTGTATAATTACATGACCTGTGAAAAAACGCCTTTAGCGTTCTTTCTACATTTTCAACCACTAAAGCACTTTTCTGGAAAAAGTAGCAGAAAACAAGAGCTAACAATGAAGGAGGATGATAGATGATGATAGATAGGGGCAGATAGAAGAAAAACATGACTGTAGGTTCTAAATATAGCATTGCATGCTCACATCACAGCATGTAGTCCTTATAGGATAATTCAAACCAGTAACACAGGTATATATTTTATACTTCAAAGTTACATTTCAGCTATGCTTACGGCGGGGTGATGCAAGAAACATGGACAAGATCACACATAAATAAAAGGAAAGAGATTGCATATCAAAGGAAAAGACAGACACTAGAGACTAAAATGATTGGATAGAGTTGAAGATTGAGGAAAGACATCTGGTAACTAAAAACATGATATATCATGCTTGTTACAGATGGAATGAGAAACCAAAAATCAGTCAGGAAAATATGCTACTGTGAGTGAGACAGAACCTAAGTTAATTAATAGTTCTACTTTCCATTGCACATGTATGAGAGGTGCAGGTGATGACATCCATGTTAATGATTGATGGATGAGCAGTTGCATAGGCTGAGGGTTTGTCATTATAATGAGTTATGGTATGATCGGTCGAGAGATTGATTGGTTAATCGAGGGACGATATGATTAACAGACAGAATGGGAGCAAGTCAAAACGAAGGACATCTATTTAGTAGCTATGCTAGGACTGAGAAAAATGGATTGTTCCATACCCATAAATTCAATCCCAAGATGCTCTGCCATTGCAGAGGGTTGACAGTTGGAAGAAGAACAAAAAGAAACAAAAGACCAGGTTAAGAGAGTGGCACCTTCTAACATATAGTGGAGCAACCAAAATAGGCAATACAGCAACGGAGACAACAAACACTTGTCAGTAATTGTCAGCATGACGCAGTCAGTGACATCAAAGGCAAGAACACACTTACAGCATGCAACACACACTTCAAACCACACTACACAAAACAGCTACACAACTACAATTTTAGATTTTTGATTTTTATGTCTAATATAATCAAACTACAACATGTATTGAGTTTAACTCTGGATCTTCCTCTTATGTTTCTATCTACTGTATGTCTCAACACAGTCTGCTTGCTTTCAGAGGAGGCACCTCACTTCTACATTTTGAAAGTGATTTTTGAAGGTTTCAGTTTTGCAGAGTGCAATTTCATTACATATCCAAACAAAATCTCCTAATGGGAATAGGACATCTTAGGCGCATAGCCACTCTCATTATTGCTGTATGGGTGGAAATATGTGTCATCTGCCAAGATTACCTGTGCTTTTAGTTTTCTGCTTTCTAGAAAACGCTACACTGTCATCTCCAGAACACACCCATCACATGAACAGGCAAGTTAGAAGGAGTGTATCTGTACAGTATCGGAATAATCACCCAGAAAGAAGAATTATAGTTGGACTTTATATTATATGGCAGAGTGAGGCCATAGGGAGGCTGCACCAGCCAGCTGAGTCCATATCTCTGGCAGTGCACTTTCTGAAGCAATTCCCAGCTGTTCTTATGAAAACATGCTCTTGTTAAGCCAAGCCCTTATGGCTGAGGAGCAGAAGCCATCCTCCTTCTCTTTGGTATCTCCTGGGGATGGGAGGCGCCCCTCCAGGAGGCGGGTCTTTAAGTATGGAATGGATTTGTGTGTGTGTGTGTGTGTGTGTGTGTGTGTGTGTGTGTGTGTGTGTGTGTGTGTGTGTGTGTGTGTGTGTGTGTGTGCATGTGCCTGCTCTTTGAGAGAAAATGTGATTTATTTTCCTTAATTAAGAAGAGAAAATGTGAAATATGTGAGAGGCCATTAGCGATTGCTAAGTCATTTGCCAAGAAAACAAAGCTCACTTTAAAGGCTACATCCAGCAACTCTATCATGTCTGAATGTGGCTTTCATAAACCTGATTTCTGCTATAGATCTGCATTTTTGAACCAATGAGATAATATTACATCATACACTGAGAGGAGGCTTAATCTTTTCTATTTGAAATTACACCCTTTAATTACTGTAAGTTTAGAGGTGATGCCTTAAATACAAAATGATGAGTCTTCATTGACAGAGCACATTTAGTCTGATTGTTTTGTCTTTCTTTTAAATCTTCTTTTAAGCCTATGAATAGTCAGGTAATTGATTTGAACCTATACGCATGTAAACAAAGTAATCAAAGCCTGGTCTGCGTTACAGTAATGTGGCTGGTTGAGAACTGGAAATGAATGCTGTCCTTGATTCAGTCGCACAGCTGCACTGAAGTAAGACAGAATGCAGAAAAGAGTGTAGGGAAAAGAGCTCCAACACACCACTGTCTGCCAAAAAACAAGTAATTTCAGCACAGTGCATTACGACTTAATGTGAGATGAAATTACTTGTAGTTAAGAAGGGGGTTTTCACATTGTACTCTGAGCCAACATACAACAAACAGTATGTGTAAGCTCTACAAGTAAACTACAGGGATGAGACTCTGTAAGCAACATCAGGCAACTCCAAAAGCAGATGCAGTTAGTTATTTAACTTAATTGTAAATGTTACATTGAATTGCAACCATATGGGCTTGCAAAGACAGGATGCTGACAAAGATGCAGTAAGATACCAGAAGATTCTTTGCTATTATCTTACATGAATTATAGACTTTGTGTTTACTCCTTTATTATTAAAGTGCTCATATTATGCTTTTTCCCTTTCCTTTATTGTGTTATATATCTTTTTTGTGCACGTTATAGGTTTACAAAGTTAAAAAGCCCAAAGTCCACCCCAAAGGGACTTACCATCTCCAACAGAAGACACTGTTCACAAACTGCTCCAAACAGCTCTATTGTAGTCCAGCCTTTACTTCCGTGACAAACGTGCGTCACTTTGTAACACACGTTATAATGCTCGCCTAGCTGCTAGCGTGGCACGCCCTCATACTCTGCTTCTGACTGGGTAGTAGTCCTTACCTAGCTACCGCGGATGCGCAACTACCAACAAAGATGGTACAGAAGTGAGATGCCTCACTCTGTAGCTAAAACGGAGAGCTCAACACACAGGGTGAAAAGAGGAGCTGCAGCAATGTGCAGTACAACAAAAATGTGGTGCTTTTTGAAAATTAAACCATGTAAACCTATTCTGATATAACCTCTAAATATAATTATGAAGCTGAAAATGAGCATAATATGAGCATTTTAAGATATATAGGTATATGTTCTCTTCAGAGAGTCCAAGCCACATTAAATCTCAGTTGTTTATGTTTCATTCATGCCAGGTCACTCCTTTTATTATCACTTGAGATTCTTTACAACTAATCAACCAACATGTAATAGTGGATGGTTTTCAAATCGAAAAACCTTAAGGGCAAGATCTATCAAGCTGTAGTTTCCACAGAGCGTCATCTAATTTTGGCATAGTATTGCAGTTGATGGATGTGTTTTTAGATGTTGCTGTGTGGAGTGGTGCAGGGGTGGCTTCTCTTACCCCAGGCAAAGCTGGTTTGACACGCACTCCAGCGCAGCACATTAACTCTATGCTGAGGACAACTGCTGTGAGAGCACCATTTTGTCGCTAATTCTGAAGCAATGTTTGCAACAAACGCAAATTGCAGAATGTTCAGGTGTGGACTCTGCAACTGAAATGTACGCCTGTATGTCGATGTATATTTTACTTAAAGGATCTGTGATCCACAGAGTGAGAACCCTAGCTTTTTAAAATAGTTGCTGTAAATGATTGGACGTTTAGGAAATTCCCAATTATGTTTAAGATAAAAACAAAAAAGTGAAGAATAACTTGCACGTATGATGCATGTATTAAAAGGCATCACAATTTCACACTGATATATTCATGAGGAAATCCTACATGACATATCTTGTTGGCCCTCAACAAACATTTCCTCACCAGTTAAGCCAGTGCACCACCTAACAGATTTATCATTTGTCATGCCTATTAGTTAATGGTAATTGTTCAGACCCGTCTCTCTATTCGTCAGCTCTAATACGATCACACATGCTTGTGTTTGCAGCTGATTGCATAAACAAGCATCATTAGTAAGTGAGATAAAGGTAGTGTTTTAGTAATTGTTTTGCCATTAGACTGTGTTGTTACATGCAGCAGACTTTGTGCGAATCAACTTTCACATAGCATCTAAATTCAGCCGCCTACTTCTTGCTATCAAACTTACTATCAGCTCGTATTCTGAGAGTGCACATGCAACACACTGCGAGTTAAAGGGGCAAACAATATCACATGCAGACCAAACACAATAACAGACGCTACTAAACTATGCCAGCTTGAGAATGAGTCATCAGAGGAGGCACAGACACATCTATTAGATAATAACAGGAAATTATTCAATCTCTCTACACCCAGCATGCACGCATGACACGAGGACAGTCTGACAGAGTGACAGAAGAGGAAATTGACATACGGTAGAAACTGGCCATAACGTAGGTTTGACAGCGATCACCAGTAAAGTCATTTGGACACCTGATGGAAAGAAACAAAGCCACAAAAAGAGAGGGAGGAGAAGGGTGGTGGTTGAGTGAGGAAGAGAAAGAAAACAGAAAGAGAGAGAGGGCAAGGGTGGAGTAAAAGGAGAGTATGCGAAAGAAAAAGTGAAGACGGGGAGAGGGAGGGAGGGAGGGAGAGAAAGAGAGAATTAGAACAACAGCACAACTACAGACAGCAGAAGCAGAGTGTTCCCATGGATGATACCATCGTGTGCATGGTGTAGTGCACAGCTCATTGCGTTTTGACCTGAGAAGGAGAAAGAGAAGGAGAAAGAGGAAGAGAACTAGGAGTGGGGTCGGGGGCTGGTTGTCATCCAGTGACAACTGAGCCTCTGTTCTCAGCTGCTCATATCAAGTGGACATACTTTTTAAAGGATTGGGCATGTACAACCGCAGCGGCTCAGTCTGTAAGCATCGTTGGCCGAAGTATCCATCCGGACATCTGGGAAGGAGCAGACAAGTGTTATGAAAATGAAAACACAGGAAGTGAGGTGCACTGTAAATATTATGGGTGTAAATCCTTTCAAACATAGTGTTAAATGTCACAGTGAAGCCATATAGATAAAGCAACAACAAAGTGAAACCATAGGAAACTTTTTCACTTCCAAAGATGACCCAACATTAGTGATGACTGACACCTGGGGTCCGTTTCAGAAAGCAGGTTTAGTGAAAACTCTGAGTTTGTTAACCCTGAGATGAGGTTTTCCATTTCAGAAAGAGAGGTAACTTAACCTCAGAGTCAGTTACTATGGTAATGCGTCTGTGAGCCTAACCTGGTCGGTAGAAGGTTTTCTTCAAGAAACCTCGAGTTTCTCTCAGTGTCCTCCCTCTGACGCTGTGTCAGAGGAGACTGAGAGAAACTCAAGGTGTCAAACATGTCATGTCCTTTTGCCGACGATCCCGTTGATGAAAAAGCTGTATTACTTCAGAGAGTTCACGTCGGGAGATGATATTGAGTCCCAACTAAATGTATTTTCATTTCCACATTTTTTCACAGACCTACAGATATGTAGATAGGCTACCTTATCCGTCCTCATATCACTAACATCCACCACCGTGGACATGCTTTAACATCCCAGCAGATTCTTTGTGTCACATTACGTTTTTTGCAAACGGACTTTATTGGTGATGTGGATCATACTGTAATAGTAAAGCCACTGTAGCCGTCAGAAAAATGTGACTCGCTCTGAAACGTTTTTTTAAACGTTTTTTGTAGTTGTTCCTTGGACACAAACCAGTGAGAGCCATTAAAAAGAAATAAATTATTATACATTATAGTTCTGTTTAATGATCATGGTGCTGCAGCCTCAGAATGGGATATAGTAGTAGGCCTAGCTTACTTTTTCGCCCGCAGGATTGCACACAAATGAAATTATAGGTGTAATACAATTCCAGTTTTCACCAGTAATATTATAAGTTAACTGTGATTAAATGTGAAATTAATACACTGTTAATGCTTACGCTTTGACTCGAGCAGCAATTTTCTTCCACAACAATTCTCTCTCTGTTGCAGCAGCAGCCGCTGTCTTGCTTTTTTAACGAAATACATGTTCAAACTCGCTGTATGTGCGCATGAGTATTTCTGCCGACCCGTTTGTTTGTGGTTGTTACCATGGTGAATCGTAGTATCATGGCTCCATTCATGCTGCCTTTTTATTGTGGTGGTGCACGCGCGTGAACATACTCAGAGTTGATTGAACCAACTCATATCAGCTGTTCTGGAACCGAAAACTCAGTTTCCCATCTCAGGGTAAATCAACTCAGACATCAGGGTTACACTCAGAGTTTGTTAAACCTCCTTCCTGAAACGGACCCCTGGTCATATTCCCATTCAAATAAATTAAAAATGAATTACTACTACTGTTATTATTAATAATGATAACAATACTATAAATATATAGGTAAGATATTAAACAACCAATAAACTGTTTCACCTTCCAGATATAAAAAAATAAAAGTGAAAAAGGAAAACAATAGATACAAAAAACTACTACTTAAAGTGACCCACAGTTAACTACAAAATAGAATAATAAAAGAAATACAAACATAAAATGATATATAATAATCAAAAAAAGTAAATTAAAGGGCATGTTGAGAAAAAGTAATGATGATACCATTGGCTTTTTGACCTTAGTTTACATTTTGGGGGAAGAGAGAAGCAATTTTGATAATTGTATGGACAAAAAGGTGGAATGTATCTGGGAATAAACCATGCACTGCTTTGAAGGTGATCAATAAATCAGTCCTAGGAAGCTGAAAATGCCAAAAAACAAGTAAGGGCTGTGTGTGTAATGTGGTTTCTTTTCTTGGTGCCTTGAGAGCCTGGTATGTGTTCATGACCTCCAAATGTCACAGTTTTATAACCAATACCATAGGACAAGGAGTTAAAGTAGTCAAATCAAGAGGAAATCAAATCCTAAATTTCCAGTTCTGAAAGAATAATTTGAGTAATGGAGATTTTCTCAATGGGGAAACTTCACTGGACAACTCTCTTTACACCTGGTTTGAAACAGAAATCAGAGTCAAGAAAAGTTGACATGTAGCTTGTATGCATTTTTGTAACTGCAGACAGAATACTGTATCATTACCATCAAGTGTATTGAGCCAAACCATATTTCCTCATTATAATCCCATTAGGATGAGCAGTTGGTCTTTTAGGGGCACCAGCATTCCACTCACAGTCACAACTAGACCACCAGTCCAACAAAGGTCAATGCTCGTGATTTACTGGTTTCACACAACGCCTCCCAGGAGCACCATAACATTCAGCATTAAATTACTCATCCTGAGTGATGGTGTTTAACTGGGGAATAGCATCACCTAGACCAAGGAAACTTGGCTGAAAGATGAAAGAAATAAACTGTCACTGCATCATTTAAAAATCCGATGAGCGTGCAAATGTCCTCAGTGGTGCAGCTGCAAACCATATTACCACTATTTTATCTTTAGTTTAAAATAAATCACTACCATTATGTATTATTCTTTGATCAAAATACACATTTACAAGGCAAACAAAGAAAGTTTTACCATGTGTACGGAGACATGAAGCAAGACCATCTACATACTATAGTGTATATACAGTAGAAAAAACAGAGGTGATTTGTTAATAATAGTTAATAGTGTACCTTGTTGATGATTCTGCTTTCGCTCTGTTTTTCTGAAGAAATAACTTTGTTTCAATGAAGACTGCTAATGTCATTTTATACATTTTTACAGAGCAGAAATCATTAGTCGCTCAATCATTGTTTTCTTTTTTTAAGATTATTTTTGGGCTTTTCTGCCTTTCTTTTGACTGGACAGCTAGGTGAGAAAGGGGAGAGTGAGAGAGAGAGGGGGAAGACATGCATGAAATCGTCACAGGTCAGATTCGAACCCTGGACCTCTGTCTCGAGGCATAAACCTCCAAGTATACAGTATGTGCGCCATCTCTACCCGCTGAGTCAAGCCGGCCACACTCAATCATTGTTTGATAGAAAATGTATTTGCAACTATTTTGAGTTCTATCTTCTCCGGTGTGAAACTGCTTTTCTGTTTCACATCATTGTAAATACCTTCTGGGTTGTTGGACAAAACAATCAATTTAAAAATCATTCAGGGCATAAGGGAATTATAAAAAACTTTTCACTTTTCACTTTTCTAACATTTTATAGACTAAAACGATTAATACATTGAGACAAAAAGAATTATTGAAAACTAAAAGTTCATTAAACTTTGAAATTAATAATGACTCCCTTTCTATTGTCACACCATATAGACACATGTAGATTATATGTTAGATATATGATCTAACTAAATGGTAAAAGACTAAAAGACATCCTTATGTTAGTGATTATTGTGAACATTATTTATTAATATGTGATTGATAGTTCAAAAGAAGCTAAATTCCTTTTTTTTTTTTTTTTTTTTTTTTTTTTTACAATTAATTTATGTGAAGTAAATCATCAGAAAAAATATGTTTACTTTAGCAAGTTACTTACTTTGGGTCATTTATTAACCTTACATCTCCCCAAAACAAAGTTTATACCTCAAAGTGAAGGAGCAGGGCATTAAAGTAGGGCTAGCTGTCTGCAGGACTTGTTTAGCCAGTGAGTAATGTCCACTGAAGCCTGGCCTATATTGAATGAGATGGCTGTGGGGCAACAAATCCCTGCAGGCCTTCGCTGCATTATCAAACTTTTGTGGACCCATGCCCTGGCCGTGAGTGAATTAGATGCAGCAATTGAGTTATTGCTGCCTCCAATTTGTACACAGCGTATTGAACGGCTGATGCAGCCGTGTCCTTATAGCTTGTCGAGCATTCTTCCTTGGGCCAACTGCACAGAAGCATCGGCAATGTTTCAGCCCTATATCAAACCAGCCAGGGGACTTACGTTATGATGACATATGGTCGAACAGAACATGCAACATAATATTTGACCACCATGATGAGAGATGATGTGCATATTTTGTGTTATACGTATACTATTAGGTTTCATGATTAGAGACTAACAATTATTTTCATTATCGATTCATCTGACGATCATTTTCTTGATTAATTGATATCTTTCAGTCCGTAAAATGTCAGAAAATATCTCAAAATGTCCATCACAATTTTCAAAAGCAAAAGTTGACATTTTCAAATTGCTTGTTTTATTCGACATATAGTCCAAAAATATATTAATATGGAAAAAAAGACTAAGAAAACCAAACCAAATGTTCGGTATTTTTGTTTAAAAAGTGACTTAAACGATTATCAAAATAGTTGCGATTGATTTTCTGACAATTGACTAATCACTGCATTTTACACGTAAATATCTGTAAATGTTCTGGAAAACAGAGATTTTTTTTTAATGAATGATAAATTCATTAAAACTCCTCGTGAACATTGTGCCAAAATATTGTTTCTTGACCTCGAGTCTAATAAAAACAGAAATTTAAATCTCAAAGAAAAAAAAAGGTTGTTTCTGTGATAATGTCAATCTGTTTTCTTCCTAAAAAAATGCTGAGAGACATGGTTCCCCCAGCGCACTTTACACACAGGTCTTGATCCCCTCTGCTAAGGACCTCAAATGTAAGCAATGATTCTATTTACCGCACTGGGGGCCTCTAACAGGCATAAATATTTGCTCACTACTAAACCAGTGACTCATGACATTTTGAAAAAGCTTTTAATGTGCAGCCCTCCTGTACACTAAACATGACTTAAAAGGATGAGCACACCACCGCCTCACTCCATCATTAGTGCTAAAATACACAACAGGTAGGTTGTTAGGCAGACTGGCAGCATTTTCCTGTGATGTGTTGCTGCTGCTGCTGTAAAGAAAGAATAATGGAAATCAAGTGCTATCAAGAAAATAAACAGCAGCATTAAAAACAATGTGTCATTTGGAATATTTACTAGAGTAAAAACGTCCTGAAAGGAGCTTTCATTAAGACTGTAAGACAAAGGAAGAAAGGTTGACGAAGAATTGAAATTTTTAAGGTGATTCCAAAAACAAAAAGTAGATAACTCACTTGCAGGAGAGCTGATTTATACCATGTATGAAGTAACAGTCGCCGCCATTCACACAGTAGGGCTTCTCTGTCTCGTTGCATCTTCTGGCGTGGCCTGAGCGCGGAGATTGCGTTGTGGTTACTAAGAAAAGAAAAAGAAATACATTAATTCATCTTTTTTGTGTCCATGGTACTCTCTTGATGATGATTTAGAAATAAAACAAGGAGGCATCATGACACAGGATTTTCATTTAATAAGAACTTGTTTGTTATTTTTATCAGTATTGCGACCCCAAAAGTATTCTCAGCTTTACTCATATTATACACTTGTATTTCCACAAGAACTCTTAGTTTTCCATCTACAAATGTAATTGTGCCTCTAAGCAGTGTTGACACTGTCTGAAGAAGTTCTATGAGCAAAGATAAATATCTCCCTGACATAGCGTAGGAGTTGTTTACGCATTGACTCAGGTCCTTGGAATGGTCCAAAATGTTATGCATCTGCACTTAATCCCCGACTGAACAGATATATGTTTGGGATAAGGTCTGCTTATCGGGACGGAAGTGGGCACGTTTGAAGCAAGGGGAGTGCTGAGAGAGGTGCGCAGATGCAGGATTGGGCTTGAGGAGGGAGAAGTGTGCTTCGCGTGTCAGATGTTGACACGTGACTGCAGCCGTGTACCCGCTGTCAGGCACTATTAGCACTGTAGCAGAACCTGACAGTATGTTGGTACTAATACAAACATTTTCCAATTGGAAGACCTTTACAACTACATCAGCTTCAGATACTCGTGAATGTTGTGACAAGAAATCACACTAGGATTTTATTCAGCTGGTCCACAGGCTCTGACATATACTGTAGTAGGCTATTTGCCACCAGGACAAGATTTCACAACTCCCATTTGTTACACGGTTGAAGAAATCAGTTTCACTCTCTCCTCTGGTTGGAGAAGTGTGCTCTGTCTTGTTCAGAAGCACACTTCTGGCTTAGCTAAAACAACAGAGATTAATTCCCATGCTCGTTAGCAAAACAAAGCAAACATATGACATCAGCCTGTGCTTTATGTGCCAGTGTGAGTATGTGAAGAACAGGAATAAGGTAGCACTTTGCATATTCCAAATACAATATTACAGTATAACTAAAACCAGAAATGTTATTTTTTAAACAAATACCATTTATCACCAAAATGGGATGTCTACCTTCTTTCAGTGTTACTGTCGGAAATACATTCCAACAGTAAAACTGAAAGAAGGTAGACATCAGGTGGTTCTCATGCTCTGGCAGACATACAGATTTCTTATTGAGAACATCTATCCAAACAACAAACCAAGACATTAATCTACAGCTGTTAATTTGATGAGACATGCTGATATGAGTTGTGATTTATAACTGACCTTTCATTATTGGAGTTAAAAAGGTTATATATTAACTAATAGGCTGTCATGGTATTGTTCTGCAGGAGTTTCCAACAGAACACAGCACACATCCACTATCACCTCAAAACATTTTCCAAAAACCTTTCAAGGTCTACCAGTTAATCACAACTACCTCATCGTCACACCTGACCTCTCACTCAGAGCGCTGGTGTGTAAAACGCCTCGTAAAAAAGATCAGACAAAGCTGTCCGGAGAAAGGAACCTCAAAACATTGTAAAAACCTCCTACGCTCAGAATAGAAACCTTGTGCAGTCTTCAACTGTAAGACACGCACAAACACAAAGGCGGCAAAACAAGCTGCGTAAATCTCTATCTGGGGCATCAGCCCATCCCAGAATGCATTGGTTAAAGGGAGGGGAGCGTCCTAGACAGATCATCAGTCCTTTGCAGGGGCAGGCTAACACATAGACAATAATGCTCACACATAATCTCCAGTCCACCTGGTTTGCATGTGGGTGGACTGTGGGAGGAAAACAGACGACCCGGAAAAACCCACACAGGGAGGTGGAGAACATGTAAACTTCACACAGAAAGGTTCAAGGCTGATATTTGAACCCTTGACAAGTTTATTTGGCGACTGGTCATACCAAATCTGTTTCAATGTACTCACTTTTTTTTTTAACTCATTCTCATCATTTTCAGTCAAAAGCATAAATTCTATAATCTGGTACTTTTTGAGAATGCATTTTAGTTTAGGTGATTATTGCCCCAAATTAGCTTATTGCAGAACCGCATATTGATACTTTGTTGTTTTCAGAGGATTGCTACATGCAGGGGGGCACGGGGAGGCACATCTTGTACAAAAAAAGTTTAATAATTCTATATTATATATATATATATAATTATAAAGTGTATTGACCTCAAAACCATATACTTCAAAATGCTGGACAGCATACAGAGCCTGAGCACAATAAAATAGTAAATAAAATTAATTAAAATATCTACATCAAATACTGATAATATTCATCATATTTCTGGCTAGAGTCTGGCCCAGGTGAACATCCTACATAAGAAAACATTTAGTACAAATTGGACAAACACTGAAAACTTGAAGGTATCAGGAACTACGAAGAAGCAGAGATTCAATGAAACAGATTATTATGTCAATTTTAAAGTTTAAAGTATGGTTACAGTACTTTGATTCAAACAGCTGGAGGCCAAAGCAAGGGAAGTGCAGCTGAACTGATGCTGCGAGCATCTATAAATCACACATGTGCACCCTTTTCAGGTTTTATAATACATTTGTAAAACTTATACAATAGTATGTAAAAACCTGCTGAGCAGCAGTAAAATGTCGATGACCTTGAGATGCCATGGACTTTCTGTACGAGAGTCCGTAACGGTTTCCCATCTACACCTGCAGCTTGCGGTAGAGTGTCTAACTAGCCACTGTGTCTGTTGCTGGGAACAACCCATAGGTCAGAATGAACTTAAGTGCCAGCAGAAAATTTCAAAAACGCAGAGAATGAATGTGTTTCCATGAGATATAGCAGCAACCAGTTAGTTTGCTGGCCTTTCCACCATTACATAAAGTGTGCCTATCTCCTAGAAATGATGATTATACACTACTATTTGCAACAGCAAATACGTTTTGAAAGAAATGTAATGTTTTCTATTAACATAATAAGGAATGTTCTTACAGTATCCACTCAAAGCAAATAAAGCTTGAATTAATGGTTATGTTTAGCCACAGTATCACTTGGTTATGGTTAGGGGAAAATTATTTTTAAAGAGACCTCAGGGAAGACGTGATTATTTTATTAACTTTTAACTTTTATCTTTCCATCATCCCTAACTCGAGCTTTTGTTGTCCATTGTTGATTGGATTGTGCGAGTCTGGCATATATGATGGAAATTATGTGTTTCTACAACAATAATTTTTTTTCAATACCACTGAACTGAACCTCTGTTGAAAAATCCTTATTCAGAAACAATATTATTGTGTAAATAGAAGGGCACTTGGTGAGGGCACTTTAACATGAAAAACCAGCACAGATATCACAACTAGTAGTTTTCTCACTTATTGGAAAACCCATACAAGGAGAGGTAGAGACAGACCCTGTCCCTAGTGATGAAACCAGAACAGTGTTTTCTGAGGTGATCTGCTTCAGCCAATACAGTGTTTACTCAGGCTGCACCACATGTTTACTTGAGATTAAAACTAATGACAAGGCCTACAAATTTATTGACATGGTTAGTGATACAAAGACAAACAACAGAGGAGCATGTCATGTATGGGCGTATGACGTGGATAATAAAATTATATTTAAATTATTGTACTAGCGTGGTTGTAATACAATTTACAAGTTAACTTTTGGTTGTGGGAATACATTTCCTCTATGAATGAAAGTGTTTCCAACTTAATTCAACATATCTGCAATTTTACATTTAGTCTTTAAACAACTGTTATCAAGGATAATAGCTGGCAGTTTGTTATGAATATATTGCGTTGTTTGGACTAGCAACTCAGGGAACCTGGGTTACAGACATAACGACTGACTGCAATCTTTCATACAGTTTATGCCTTTTCTTAATCTGTGTTTGACCGTATGTGGTCTGTGTCTTTTGTGTTATATTATTCTATCCAAAGGGAGTCATAGTACACTGTGTGCACAATTATTAGGCAAGTGAATATTTTGACATTATCGTCATTTTCATGCATATTTTCCAATTCCAAGCTATATAAACTTGAATGCTAATTTGATTTAAGCATTATCAGGTGACGTGTATTTGTGTAATGAGGGATGGTGTGGCCTAAGTGATCAACACCCTATATCAAGGTGTGCATAATTATTAGGCAGCTTCTTTACCTCAGACAAAATGGGCAAAAAAAGTGATTTAACAGACTCTGAAAAGTCCAAAATTTTAAAATGCAATTAAGGATGAGCTAGTTGGACCGTTTCAGATTGAAGATGGACTTAAAATCAACTCCCAAAACCACTGCCAGTTTTTAGAAAATACTTTCTTCAAGCAGTGGTACAGGAAAAAGTATATATCCTTCAAGAAGTCCATGATTTTTATGCAGGACAATGCTCCATCACATGCATCCAAGTACTCCACTGCGTGGCTAGCCAGCAAAGGCCTTAAAGATGACAGAATAATGACATGGCCCCCTTCCTCACCTGACCTAAACCCCATTGAGAACTTGTGGGCCCTTCTTAAACATGAGATTTGCAGTGAGGGAAGACAATGCACCTCTTTGAACAGCAATTGGGAGGCTGTGGTTGCTGCTGCACAAAAAGTTGATCATTAACAGATCAAGAAACTAACAGATTCCATGGATGGAAGGCTCATGACAGTTATTGAAAAGAAGGGTGGCTATAATGGTCACTGAATATTTCTTGAAATATCAGAAGTGTTTATTTGACCATTTTGAGTTTTATTCTTACTCTAAGAAATTAAAATAAACAAGTGAGATGGGAAAATTTTAGTTTTTCATTTAGTTGCATAATAATTCTGCACACTAATAGTTGCCTAATAATTCTGCACACATATATATTCTCCTGAGAAAGCCAAAAGTCACTTTTCCTTTGTTAAATATTCAGATTTGAGGTTTATTAACATTTCTGATTGACAGAGCAATGCATTTGTTACAATACAATACAATAAGTCCTCAGGAATACAACTTGCCTAATAATTTTGCACACAGTGTATGTGAATAGTGTTGAATCCGAATAGCCAATCTGAAGTGGACTTATTTGTAATCACATAGTGAGGCTGCTGTGAACAGACCACAGCAATGTCTATTGGCAGTTGGTATAATAACATGTGTAGCTAATGCTGTGCGTGTTCATCATTGCCATGTAGAGCAGCTGTTCAGCCAGGTAAGAGTGGCAGTAATTTTTGCATAAAGAAAGTATATATATATATATATATATATATATATATGCTTTTGCTTTTTGTTTGTACTTCAAACAATTTATTTTACATACAAATCAAGTTAGTTAGTCCTGTCAACTGAAGGATTGTTTTCTCTATATAGTGTTTGAAGTAATAATTAAAGGAAGGGGTTACACTTTACTTGAAGATATCTACATAAGAGTGACATGACACTGTCATGAACGTGTCATAAACAGTATAAACAAGTCATAAACGTTTATGACATAACGCTTCTGTCATTAAGTGTCATTCGGTTTTTGTCATGACAAGTTAGTGTTAGGGTTCATGTGTCATGACAGTGTCATGTGTTCATGAGTTCATGACAGTGTCATGTCACTGTTAATTAGATACCTTCAAGTAAAGTGTTACCAGGGAAGGACAACGGTGTACAGCACTATTAACAAAGATAGCTTTTTCTTATCTGGAAATTAACAGTTTTGTTCTAACCCTTTTGTGTTTTTTTTTGGTTATTATCAGCTTCTTTCCAAAGACTTTTGTCTGCATCTATCCCCAAGAGGCAAGACGGTAATGGTGAGGCTAAAAATGGTTGATAAAAGAGAGACCTAGCCTGATCATAGCAATATGGATGTTTGATACTTGTCTTGCATTACAGACAGAATGCATTCAATCACAAAAGGATTTGAGTCCTGGCCAGAATGACATCAAACTCCATTAAAATCTTTACATGCAACAGAGAATCCATAAATATCACACAGCACAGTCCCCAACCTCACAAAGGGGACCAGAGTTCTGGTGTCATAAAGGTTGACTCTGCTTTCCTGGCGGGATGTTGGAGACAAATTCCTTTAACCCGTGGAGGAGATCAGCACTTTTCTGCACTTATGTGACCAGGGTTTAGTTAAGTTTGCTTGGTTTTTAATCCTCAGGTTTCAACTTTCCTCGGCCCTGTAGCCCAGGGGCTGAATCTGAGTTGGAGTTGAAGAGGGGTTTCCTCTAGGTTGAGAGCCACAGTGTTTAGCCATCAGCTCTTGCTACTGACTTTGATTAATCCTTCGTAGCCCAAGAACTGAAAAGAAAAGCTGGGGGTGCAGGCAGGACCATCTGGAAACCTTCATAAACATGCCTGTCTTTCCACGCTCTCCAAAGGATTCTAGAAAAATCGTAAAAATGAAAAGAGAGGTCCCTATTGCACAGTTTTTTTTCCTCTTGAGGCACCCTGTGCATATGCAGCTAACAGAAACGCCCTCACACTGAATCCTAGCCCTGCACTGCACCTCACAACCCAACCCTGAATGCTGAATTGTCTAATGAAATACGTTTTCAATCGGCCTGTCTACGGTGCAGAGTTATTCATGTGTCCCCCTAATTTATGACAAATGTTGATAATTTACTACAGCTTGGCTTCATCTTTTTCACTTGCTGCACTGCAATTGAACAGAAAGCCATCTCAAAGCACAAGACAAAATCTGATTCTTCACAGGAAGAAAGCCAAGGCAGTTATTTAACCAGCGGTGGATCGTTTCCATCTGGACTTTGTTATAGCTTTGTGTTTTCACTCTTAAAAGCAATGTTATCAGGATAAAAAGTATAAATTATGTAGCCTATTTGGGAGTATGTCAGTGAGCGAAAACAGTGTGCAGACTGGATTCGTCTCCGCCAGTACTGCATTTCTGCAGTGAAGCAAGGAAGATAAAAGGGACACGAAGGTCCAAAAACTAAAATTCATATCTAACATTAAGATCTTGAACTTATCAGTCACGTTAATGTTTAATATACAAATGTAAACCTTTTGGCCTTACATGCAAAACCCTTTTTAGTTAATTTTTTTTTTTATATATAAACCAAATAAAGTGCTAGCAGGACAGTAGTGTTTAAACAGGTGGCACCATACCGCAATACCACACAGGGCCTTTAATTCTTTCTTTTATCGGACAATGTAAATCATCACGATTCAAACAAGGAGAAAACCTAAACTCAGGTCATAAAAATCGGTCGGATGGGAAAGTGATAAATGTCTTAAGTACAGACCCTTCAGGAGCCACATAAAGAGGATGGTATCTGTGATAGCTCTGCCACCCAGACATGCTTTTCCACAAGTCAGTTTTATGTACAAGAAAAAAGCTCCGAGTTTCCCCACCCTTGCCTCCCCCCTCCTCCCGACTCTTGGCAGGGAAAGTCTGACATGTCTCCTGTTACAGCTAGGACAAAGATATTTTATCTCTATACTAAAGGCTAATTCATATTGCATACATTCTTGCTACACTTGTGTGGAGTGCATTATGTTCCTTTCTGCAATCTGAAAAGAACTGTCAATGGAATGAATAAATAAATAAGATAAACATATAACGAAAAAGTACAAACGGCCAAATTGGTGAGTGTGGTTTTGGTTCAATATGAAGTTGTTGATTGCTGGGTCTGAGGTGGTGAAAGAGCTGCAGTGAGGGTTAAGATGATGCATGCATGACACAGACAGTAATTTTTAGCTATTTCTATTGTAATAGTAGTGGTGGTGGTAATGGTGATATTATAGTTCAACTGAAAGTGGAGCCAGAGACAAATTACACCAATAACAAAGCAAGATAAATGCCTGGACATTGTTTGCAGACATTGCATATTCTACAAGGAGGATCTGCTGCATGTACTGTGAAAATGTGCTTTTCTATTTATGAAAGATACTAGAATATTTTATTTGACTTGTCTCAATTCATTAATAAATGGCAAACAATACATGTTTTCATTTTCAGATTAAGAATCGCAACATATTTTGACAGGAACTCAAATCCAGACAATGTAGCAGCAATGAAAGGAAAAAACAGAAAAAAAGAGATGAATACAGGACTAATTCAGGGAAGAGGGTTGAGAAAAGGTTTGTTGACAGGATCTTAAGTTGGAAAATATTTCAGCTTGCCAAAGCAAACAGAAAACAAGCACGAACCTACTTCTACACATGCAGTATACTGTTGGCACACCCAGTCAATGGCAATACCCAGCATCTGTTTCTTCAAGCATTTTGTACAGAGTTCAAAATAAGCAAAAGAGATTTCATGTCAAATACCCAAAGAGGAATTAAATTACTATTTACTCTAGGTAGGACACATGCAAGAACCCATTATGAATGAGAGTGCACTTAAATCTTATTTTCAATAGAAAATTATCCACAATTCAAACACCTTCAGTATGAAAGAGGAATGTTTAGAAATGAACAAAATGGAACCTGCCACCAACATTAATCTACCACCCACTCTTCAGCAAGACTACCACTACCACAACCAGTGCATCTTCTTTTATATTCTTGTCTCCTATTACCATTTTTCAGTCACATAGTTGATATGCCTGGTCTTGCCTGCCTCAATCATCTCAGCACTGAAGTGAAATCAAAGAGCAGCCCAGTGTGTGATTGCACAACAGCTGCTCATGCACTGCAAAGAAGCAAAGTGCACTTAGGAAGGGCAGGGATTGGTGCGGGTGCATAAACGTGTGCTGTTATGGAGGCTGGTGGGCACCAGAATGTGTGCAGTTGGCAACAAAGTGACACATGGTGTTTTTCCACGGCACAGTTCCAGACAGGACTGTTTCCTGCTCTGTCTTTTCAGAAGCAGCCTAGGCTCAGCTTGGTGTTCCCGCTGCAGTTGCTTCTTTGTTTCGAGTCTGATGATACCTGTTGCTTTCATTTTTCCACTCTGACCTGAACAATCTTTGCATCCTGAACAATCTTTGAAGCAAGAGGACAACTCTGCAGAAAACTTTTAATGTCACCTTTAAGCGAGAACGTACAATTAGAAATAAATCACAAATAACACTCTGCCAAAAATTCTAATTACCGAATCACTCTGGTTAAAGGGAAAATTCACCATGTTTCCAGTACATATGGTAATTTACTATAGAGCCACTGAACCTAGTGCCATCTTTTGTCTAAACTCACCTGACTGACAGCAACACTGGCGGTAAAGGTCAGAGAAGCAAATTTGTGACTTGAAGGTGCCACATTTGAAGCTGAGGGCCAGGAGGAATAATAATCTGTTCTGCCAGCATCTGCTGCTGAAGATATATTTATCAAGATGTTACTCAGCTGAAGCAACAACAGGAGATGTCTCCACCTTCTACATTTTAGTCTGGAGAAAATGTCATATTTGAGATACAAGGATTTATCGTGGGGGATGTACACACTTAATACAGTGAATTAAGTCTGACTGATTTAAGATTAGATGTCATGAAGGTAGCCTGATTTAACTGTGTACTTGGCTAAATTTCATTACATTTTATAGATTCCTGTGTAACCTTTATCTAAATAGCATTTTATGACAATATTTTCTACATATTACTTGTTCTACCGGATCTCCTGGACGGATTTCTGGGAAAAAGGCGCTTCAAAAAGGAAATCCTTTACATTTATTACAGTTTAATATGCATGTTTATAAGTTAGGTGCCACTGCAGTAATGTCTTCTTCTACAGGATACAAAATGTAGGGCACTAGAAACAGCAAGAGCTGGTTTGGAAAAGAAAGAATAATAATTTGTTGGTAGTTTTAGTGAGACGGACAGACAAAGACGTTACCTACAGAAACAATCATAGAATTTTCTGAAGATTTAAACAATATATTAGTATCACAAAATTATTCTACATAACTATCACTTTAAAAGGACAAACCCTGAGGCATCCGCATCTCTTGATTGCCCTTCATTTTTTCAACAGCTGGCCCTCATTGAGGAAATGCAGACTTTGCAATCTTGTACCAGATACAGAAGACATATACACACACAAGCATGCACGCCTGCACGCACGCATGCACGCTGTACTTCCTGAAAACAGGCAATGGAACATTTGTTAGGCTGCTGGCCTACTGTATACTAAAGGATCATGAGTTCACTCATCAGTGATTAAAGTGAGGCCTATTCCATCCATAGTTCACACCTACACACTCAAAAGGAAATGGCTTCCACGCTGCTGACGCACCCCATACAGAATCCCCAGGAAAGGACTTACTCACCCGAACAGACGCGATGTGATGAATACAGTCGCAAAATCCCCAACAAAAGGAAGCAGCATGATGGAGTAATGGGAGGTTTAGGATGAGAGACAGCTGTGGCAACCAAACTACAGTACTACGCTCCTGAGCTTTAAGCAATGGAATGGTAAGTATATGTTTCCCTTGTGCTCAAAGAAAACTTTAAAAAGTACGAAGACACAGGATCGCTCACCTTTCATTCTGAAAAATGCAAAGTAATAGGAGGAGCAGGGATTTTGTTTGATGTGGGTGAACAATAGTTATTGCACAAAGCCTCAGTTGGCTCTGTTCACTGGACTTCCAAGCACCTGCTTATTATTACTCACTCAGTATGAGCAAGCCTTTATGACACAATGAATAATTTTTAGGCAATAATTTTTCCCCTTTTTAAAGTGTAACAAATAGCGTGTACCAGTGCTTGTTTGTGACTCGGCAAGGTAAAACAAAATCCTGCACAGTCACCCACAGTTGGGGTCAACCAGAGGGGCCTGAAAGGGAATCTTTTAGAATGCTATTAAATGAAGTTAAGTTTTGTCCCGGGCCCTGGAAGAGTTAACAAAGCCCTGCACACAGAAAAACCTCATGTCACCTCCTGCTCATATCAATCAGCTTTTCAAGTGTAACAGCTGCTTCCTTCCACACACATAGCAATATCCTCACTCATTCACACTGAGGGCTTAACTGTCCCACATAACACAGCGAGATTACTGGATATCCTACAAAGTGAGCTGGGTTTTGATTTTTAATAACTTAGTTGTTTTTGCAAAGACTTGATTGAGGGTGCCCACTTATCGCGTGGGATCGACGGGATTAAAGTGAATTATTAAAGTGAATTTAGAGAGCAAGCTAAATGTAATGACACTTTGAGAAACTTGTTGTTTCATTTAAGATCTTTTACTTTTTTCTGTATGATTCTGATAATGATAGGATTCAGCAGCTGCTTCTTCTCTAGCACATTAGCACATATGTACAAAGCCAATAACTCTTTCCATGCATAGCATCCGTCAAAAAGTGTCAACCACTTAACATTACTTATCTTCTACCACATTAATTTGAGGTAGTTGTTGTTGGAGGGCTCCGTAAACTATGCTCCTGTTGCTGGGTAAGAAAACACAGAAACACACTTAAAAACTGAGCTGAGATTTGAAAAAGGGTTTACAAAATATGTTATAAATATAATGTCCTGTATATAGTCCTCCTCAGTCCTGCGCTGTATGTATACACTGAACCCATTTGTAACATCACATAACATCCAGATGGCTCAGTAATGATGCACGATGCTTGCTTACAATGCTGTGGGTGTTCATCCGCTCATGACATAAACTCTTCCCTCTACTGTGGATCTTCCGACTGTACCGGATGCTGCCCACTAATACAGAAAGGCCCTAACATTAAACAAAAAGAAAACGCAGCATGGGCGAAGTGACGATTTTGTGACTGCCTCAAGAACTAAACATTATTGTGGGTGAAGATCAAAACAAGGTCTGAACTCTGACACACTCCAGCTGCCATGAGGTAAGATGGGATGTCGGAAAGGATAACAAACTTTCTCATTGCAGTTGATGACATTTTAGCTTGGACTGTGAAAATAATGAATTGATTGGATTTTAAAATGTTGGTTTTGTGTGGTCACTGTTTTGCTTCGATATTACATTTTGACCTTCATGTCAAAGTTATTTTCAACTTCTTTATTTTCTTGTTTGTGCTGTGGAAAGCTGGTCTAAACATAAACAGTTTCTTTTAACACTTGTATGCTGGAGCAACATTAATTCAGATTTACACCATGCAGAACTGAGGACTTTGTGGTAACGAAGGTTACTGCAACTTGTTCACATCATTTGTTGTTTTGCTTCCAATGGCCAAGATCAGGATCAATTCCTTGCATTATTGTTAACTTTAAATGTCAGGCATTCAACAGCATTTCAACAACACACTGTCTATGCTAGCAATAGTTTGTTTCATGCTAGGGCTGGGACGACATGCTTTTATCCCGATTCGATCACAGTACATTCGATTAGTATTGCGATTATCATTATTTATAAGTTTTGCGATTTGATAGTATTGAGTATAAGTATTGCGATTTTCTTTTCCTTGTTTAAGAAAAACAAAAGTTGAATGATACACTATTGAGACAATATATCATGAGACGTTTCTAAAAACAAATTGTTCTCTAAGAAGACATCACATGTCCGTCAGTCTGACATTTATTTCATTTGTTAAGAAGTAAATAACATGGATTTTCTGCATTTTCTGCTTTCGGATATGATGTAGTCGCTGTCAGCGGTACCGTATGAACAGAAAATATTTAGGTGAATCATTGGTTAAAAATAAATAAAAAATATCGATTCTAAAGAAAATAATCGATTTTAACAATCATTCGCAAAAAAATCATCAAATCAAAGATACATACGATTTTCGATTTTCTTCCCCACCCCTATATCGTGCTGTGCATTTCTTTTAGATTACAACATCCTATTTGCTTCACAGAGCATAAACCTGATCCTGATTTTGTGGTCAAACCTGCCAACTGTCAAGACCTAAGATTCAGGTGCAATCAAATGGCCACCTCAGAGGAATGCCTCTCCAGACCCCAGGACTGAGGATCATTTTGAAAAAGTGGGCATGACTAATAGTACAGCAGCTTGATCCACAGAACCTGACAAGCTGTTCTCCAGCGGCCTGTAAATACAGAACACTTGGCAGATGTGAAGGCCTGTTCCTCTCAGACATGGCTGCTGCTGCTGCTGCTGCTTACTCACACCAATCAATAGAATTGACTGGCGTACAGATACTCCACATTCAGTCACGGCCACAACTAACATCCTTTAGCGTCACTAAAGATGAGTTTATCTTGTTGCTTGCGTAGTAAGAGTGAGTATGTTTTGTTTTTACTACGCAGACTAAATGGTGACATAGAAGGAGCGAAGGAAGTTGTTGTTTATCTAGTTCAAAGTAGTACTTACTGTAATGCTTCACTTACGTAAGACAGAGACCAATAACTGGGAAAAAAACAGAAAAAAACCTGTGTGGGAGTCTGGTGTTTATTTGTGTTAGATGTGCTCTCTAACAGTTAATACTAATTAAGAAACCCCGAAAAATAATGTCTTTCCGTTACAAGTCTAAAAGGTTATTGAATCATACTGTACAAAACATGAGTCAAAGCGTGACATAGCATCAGTTGATACTTTTTCTCTTGTGTGTCAATGACTTTTTCAGCAAGTATGAGGAATGAACCCAACCACAGGACATTAACCATGATTTCACTGGTTAAAGTAGCTATGAGGAACTTTTAAATGTTTTCTCATTTTCCATCTGATGATCATAAATGACCTGTAACAGCAAACTAGACTAACAGTAAAAAGAACGCTATTTTTATATAGTTTTTATTAGCCTTTGCCCGGGTCCGATTTTCCCCTCAAAGTCACAAAATGATTTATGGCAGGCAGATCGGCTCTACAGTCACACATTCTGATGGGTACCGGAAAAGCCTGTGTTTGAGTATCCAGCCAGGTAAAAGGTAGCAGGAGAGTTCTTTATATAGGCCTTACTGTATTTTAATTTTATTTTAGAAGTTATCTGTTGTAGTTATAGCTAATATAGGGCCATCACAGAAAAAAAGGAAATTAAACGAATAACAACTAAAAGCTAAAAGGGAAAGTGACAGACAAGTCAACCTCGGTCGGGCTTTCAACAGATGGAGACAATTACGGGATTGTAAAAGATTCAAAACCACCCCTGAATTGGCCCTCTTTCTCCTAGATAGTTATGTAGTATGTCTATTTCATTCATAAAATAACTTTACAATGGGAGACATGGTCGTACGTCAGTAGGGAGACATGGTCCTACGTCAGTAGCCTACGTGAGATCACAGCCCCCTTCCATTTAGTGCAAAAGTTATTATTTATTTTCAGTCCGTGTTTGTGTTAGCCTACTATTGTCTTTGTGTCAACTTGTACTTGTGTAAAGCATCCTTGGGTTTCATGAAAGGCGCGATATAAATCTAAGTTATTATTACTATGTTGGTTGCTACAACAAAGTCTTGCTTATGCTTTGGCTCGTGACACAGTGACAGATCCAGTTTAACTCACGATCCAAAGAAGGCTAAGTTACCGTGTGCAACACTTAAAACGCAACGATGCATCGGTAACATATTCTCTTATTGTAAATGAATGATTTTCTGTCTGGGCAAAACATTCATTGCAACTATATGACCTCCCGGTAACGCTTACTCAGTAATATACAGTGGGTAATACATGATTTCCTCCTGTGGACATTACTTTTTTTGCTGCATTGGGCACATTATAGTTGCCTTTATTATTTGTGTTACTATCCCTAGATAAAGGTAGATTCAGGTATGTAGTATAGTATTTATCTTTACGACACCAGGTGTGGTCTATATTTTACGTGTATACATTTAAGTATAACACAACTGCTTTACATAACATTTCGATGAGTTTACTGGTTACTAAAAGTGCAAAATGTTCTTATTCTTTATCACTTTCGGATGTTTTTCTCTTGCTGGTCTGGTTTTCTGGCATACGCTCAATGGCTCAACACTGTAGAGCCAAATCACTTCCAATCAGAACCATTCTTTTATTCTTTTAAGGTACGCATCAACAAAAACTATTAAATTGAGAAATCAGTATTTTTTTTAGCTGAATCATATTCATTGTATTGTACATGAGGTAGTGAATTCAGCTTCCTGCAGTAGTTTGAAGTCAGATTTAGCAAAGATCAAATCATGGTATGTGTGACCAATTTGCAACACCTTGTAAAGTCTATATCTCAACAAATTGAGCACACCACAATGCTGCTGAGATGCTAGAGAGTTGTTTTATCCTCTCTGTTGTGTCATTTTAAGTTAGTTAAGCATTAGTTTTGTCGACAGGGGGGACTGTGTTTGTCTTCATGATGGGGAGTGAAACATGTCAAGGTGTGTGCACATGTGCGCATGTATATGTGTGTGTGTGTGTGTGTGTGTGTGTGTGTGTGTGTGTGTGTGCGCGTGTGTGTGTGTGTGTGTGTGTGTGTGTGTGTGTGTGTGTGTGTGTGTGTGTGTGCGTGTGTGTGCGTGTGTGTGTGTGTGTGTGTGTGCCTGCGTGCATGCATGCGCGAAATTGTTGCTGGTGGGCCCCAGCATGACTGCTGAGGTTGGAGCAATCATATGTTCAGCTGTGATTTCCATCAACACATTCCTGGACGCTCACACACTTTCAGTGGAGCTGCGCATAGCACCCCCCAAGGATGTGACCTGCAGCATGCAGACACATGGCTGTCTCACAAGCGCTTATCACAACACAGCAGCCTGTAGGATAATGGGAGGCCTTAATCTGAAGCCACGTGGAGCCAAGCAAACTTTGACTGGTGTTGCTCCTTCATTCTGGCCTTATTGAAAACAGTCGATGATATACTACACCGTTCTGCAGAAGGCCAGCAGGTCTTACCATGCCAGACTGATTACAGGGTAGAGGTCAGACCAAATGGACAACAAATGGTCTCTGGTCCTCTACACTGGGGGTTGGGTATAATGCTGGAAACACCACTCTGGAAAAAGGCAGCAATTGTTACAGAAACTGCTAAAAGGACATATGATATTCCAGACCACCAGGAGACACACACTCATACGCTTGCTGTAGACTCATGCATACTGTCACAGTCAGTTTCATCGTAGATGAAAGTCTTGTGGATTAAAAAAAAAAATTTAAAAATTGCTCCACTGATTGATATCATGTTTCAAAAACAGCTTAAATGCAGCCCTGGAGAAAGAGAGTATTAGAATGAGTCTTAAGGCTGAAACATTGATAACAAGAAACATTTAACTCAGCACAACATCCAACCATCTTTGCTGAGTAAATTGCACAGTAACTGGCACTCAAACAGCTGACAGTGTGTTTCTCTTCTACTGGTCAAACAAACAGACACAAGTGAAATCCCCACACAGGTCCAATCATTCAATGTTATTGGCGAACTGCATGGCTGGCATGAAGCCAAAATGTACTGCATGCTTTAAAATGAATGAGGGGTTCACTTTGAGTTTAGGTTCAGCCTTGAACACCCTGTTTTTTTTTCCCCGCCCAAGGCAATTTGCACACCATGATGCTGTGCATATTATCAACTCAAAGTACCTCTAAAATGTAATGTAAAATGATGAGATAAGGAAAAAAATAAAATATTAATCAAGAGCACTTCCACGTTCCACCGCACACAAACACAAAAAGTCAAATCTGTGAGCGGTACAGTGCAGGAGTCTGTGTGAGCTGCTGAGCTTGTGGTGGCCTGTATTCACCATGTGGTGGAGCTGAGTGATGGTTTCCCAAAGTCTGCCTTCACCAGAACAGACAGCAGGCAGTCACAGCCATGTGCTACGTTCTCTCTCACTGTGAGGGTTAGAAAGATGCTGCTGTTTGACTTTACCATAACGATCGCTAGCTTTCACTTTTTGTCTGTGCAAGTCACTACAATATTTCTAATGATTGCATTGTCCTTAGAGACGTCACATTGATGAAGCAGGTTCAAGCTGTGTTAGTATGCTTGGCACAACACAGGTGGGAAAAACCCATGCTCAAGCACATGACAGTAGACATCAGATACAGTTGGTGCCTCGGACAAAGCAAGCAAGCACTAACTGCATTCTGAAATGGGTGTGAAAGTCTCCTCTGCAACACAGCAGGCTCCTGTCTTCCTCCTCTTCATACTTTTCTCTCTCCCTCACTGTCTGTCTCTCTTTCCTCTAGCTGTATACCCCTTTCGTTCTCGACCTTAATGTCTTTGTCTGCTTCCTGTCATGCATTCCCTTATTTTGTATCCCCCCCCTCTCCCGCCTGCCCCTTTATTCACGCTCTCTTCTTTTTTTGCTCTCTCTGTCCATCTACATCTGCACCCCTCCCCTTGCTCTCCCTCCTTAGAAGGCACACATACACAGATAATACTGCGGGTACATGCTGCTTTGGCAACATACTGCAGCAGGAAAACGTACTCCACTGCAGCCCTTTAACACAATAGCCATTTCTTGTATGACCTTAGGATGAAAAGCAGCTCTTGGTCTGAATGTGTCATCTGGATCAAAATCAAGCAAATCACACATTTGGCTCAAACTGATGTTTTTAAATCCAACCTGTTTCATTGGCAGAGAGAGCCCATTATTGTCACAAACATTCTCTGCAAACGCAACGTGTCTTTTTTTTCTTCAATATCTGCTGATTTTAGCCTTTCATCAGCATGTGACAACCACAGCAACATGCACTGTTTACTGACAATTCCTTCTATTGACGTATGTAGTTCCAGTGACGCCCTCCCCCTGCCTATGAACATACCACCCCTGATTCGCCCTATCTTGCCTTCTCCCCTGAAGCATGATGGAACTAGGCGTGCTGTTGTAACACAATGGGACTTTTTTATTGAACAGCAACATTCGAACATACACAAACAGAAACACACGGAGACAGACATCTGACGATCACGGCACATGATAGGAAATACAGTGATGGCATTGTTTAACTATCCAGGAGTGATTTAAGGAAATGTCGGTACTGACAGACAGCCACACAAAGAACACACACAAATATGTGCAAAGATGTGTGGCAATGGGCACAAATATACACTGTTTTTACATCAGCTTTAACTATTTGCACCCAGTTTATCAAAGATAATATTCATATTTTGATCATATTTTGATAATGTTTTGCACCAGATGTAGGGATATCACGTTTTACAACAGCGTGTGCTGTGAGTAAAAACACTGTCTAGTGTACCATGTCATGTTTTATCCATTGTGGCTACTGTACGTCTCAGCCCACTTGTTCACTGCTTTGTAATATTATATTTCCTTTGATATTGTTGCGTTACAAGCACTCATATAGAGTATCATGGGCCACCAGTCACATGTTCATGAGCCTTCATTAAACACTAAGGCAAACAGGTGCTACCACCAGGGATTCCCCCGACCTTTGCTGGATGTACAGAATGATTTGACCTATTTTATTTAATTACCATTAAACTAACACGACTAAGTGATTACTGTTTAACTTTTCATAAATGTTATGGTATGTCTGGGCCTTTGAATATTGCGTCACTGACCCTTTAAATATTACATGCTCATAAATCAAAAGAAATATATCATTGCACTGGAATAAAGCCAAGTGTCATAACAAGCGTACAGTATGCTGTAAGTCACAGGATCCGGCTATAAAACTCAACTGAAGCTTTTTAGATGTCAGAAAATAAAAAAGAGGCATTTTCCACCCCATTTAAATACAAGATGGATAACTTCTTTTCTGTTCAATTGTTTGCTGGAAATCAAACATACATGTTGGAACCACTGAGAATCTCTGTGTTTTCAAACACAATGGGCCCTTTCTTTATCTGAAAAGAGCTGCTACTCTAATAATGCAGGTCAGCTTATAGCTTAAGTCTGCAAACGGTAAACAATAGCACTAAAAGGTAGCTTTGATACATACAAAGAGAGAAGGGGGAGTAATTGTTGTGCCTGAATGTGAATACAAGGACACAGAGTGATGGCCGAACTCCAGTCCCTCCATTTTTCCTTACCAGCTATACCTCTCATGCCAGTGTGGGATGTCATCCTGCTGTCAATGTCAGCAATGAGAATGAGAGTATCTCCTCTGTGGTGGGGTATGCGGGACCTCCCATGGCACAACTTTTTTTCTGATTCTCCAAAAGCAGTAACAGTATTGCGAATATATGAATCTAGTCAACTCAGACATGATTCACCTGCAATAGCATGAAAATGTCGTCATGCACGTTAAGTTCGATAAAAAAACAACAACAAAACTATCTGCACTGACTCTGCTCAACATCACAGCCCCTTGTCTGCACAGCATCAAAGTCTTGAGACATTACATAACGGTCTTCAGGTCCAGGTGAGCATCCAGTTTCTGACTTATGTGTGCCAGATAACCTTCCGTATTGTCCTTTGTCAGTCAGGAACCAGATAACATCAAGAGGCAGAAGCAAAACTACATGATTTGTATCTGCTCTGTAAGGTTTTTATACTATCTCCGTCCATTCCAACAAGCTACCCACAGCAGCCACACACTCACTACCCGCACTGCTTGGAACAAACACAAACTCGCCACCCCACCAAATGGAAGCAGCTGTTATCAAAACTCTTTCATCTGCTACAGTACTTTGCAAAACTCAGCAATGCACACACAACACTACTGAACGAGCCTGTTAGATTCTATCATACACTCTAAAGACACTTTTTTTTTTTTTTAAACAACTTTCATATTCTGTCGAGCAACGTTTTACATTTTATTGTCTAGTGCTTTTGTTGTGTGCTAGTGACGGTCAAAGGCACTGTGCAGTGTAGTTTTGTGGGACTTCACATTGCCATCAGATTGCAGTGAATGAAAAACGGAGAGATCACACCATACATTGCATTTCAATTCCATTCATCTCCAAGTTCCTCTGTTCTACTGATTAATGGGCCACATGTATGCCTTCATGCATGTTACCATTGTTACATGCCTGTTTGCAGTGGTGGAGGAAGTACTGAATCTCAGTATTTAAGTAAAAGTACAAATAACCAGAGACATATTTACTTTAGTAAAAGTAGAGAGAATGAATGCGTACATGAGCAGTGATTGACACAGAGTTAGACACCCCCCCTGACCCTGAGTGGTGACTCTGAACAGGGAGCGGTGGATTTTTGCAAATCGCACTACAGGTTGTAGGTGGTGCCAGAGGAGCCCGATTTTTTTTAAATTACCTGCTTCATGTAGTTCTACTGGAACATAGGGTCAGTTTCAGCAAATATGACAGAAAGTTAGTTTTATAAGTCTTACCTACTGCACCTTTAATCTTATTTTCATATTACCATTTTAAATGGTAAAAAAAAGTTGGTTAGTTCGTTAGTTTGCACCTTGGTCAATGAGGGTACTGTGTCTAGCGACCCGTGATTTCAAAGGGGTGGTTCAGTTATTTTGATGCTGAGCTTCGACAGTATCCATACTGTCCACTACCACAAACAAGGCCTCGCTTTTAAAAAAAGTTCCTATCCTAACCAGCATAAAACGGAAATATGTTCTTAGAATCGGAATGCGGTTGGTTTTATTCATGGATGTATTTTAATACGGTTTTAAGCAAATAAAGTGTGTGAAGCAGCCGAAATGAGGAGGAGATGTGAAGAGGTTCAGCCAAATAAATAAGATATGAACGCGTCTTACGCAGCCTGGCGGAGAAGTAAACAACGCTGTGGAGAAATAGATGGCAACTATGATTTAAAAACGGCAATAATAAAAAACAAACATTTTCATTTTCACTTTTACCGGAGGCTGTATTACCGAGGGTCAGCGGCGCTGCGCCCGGGCTCTGGAGCACCGGAGCCGGCTTGGAAGCCGATGAAGGATCGGCGGTGTCCCATATATATCTATGGAAACCAAACTTCACTGGTGAGACAAACGTGTGACGGTCAGGAAGACGTTTTTGCAGGGGGAAAAACTGATCAGAAAATGTAACGAAAATGTAACGGAACGTTGTAGAAATGTAGTGGAGTAGAAAGTATAGATAATTGCTGCAAAATGTAACGAAGTAAAAGTCAAAAGTATGCACTATTGATTCTACTTAAGTAAAGTACAGATACGTGAAAAATGTACTTAAGTACAGTAACAAAGTATTTGTACTTCGTTACATTCCACCACTGCCTGTTTGCGATGGCTCCTTTTCATCTTTCATTTGGCAAGAGAGCAGTCATAAGAGCATCAACAATGTACAACTGTGCCACTTCACTTGTTGCCTAGGAGTCAGTACTTACTGCTTTGGACATTAACAGTGCCAGTGGAGTTGTCCTTTCCTAGCTGGTTCTCCACCACACATGTGTAATTCCCAGAATCCTCCAGTTTTGCTCTGCTGATCTGGACTGTGGAGTTTTTCCTGTGGGAGACAACGATCGCACAGCTGAGTCAGGGGAATCAGGGCAGGGAGGAAATGGCATGCAACGCAACAAGTGGTAACATGGGGGACAGCGAGGCAGACAACAGGGCAAGCAGCAGCATGGCAACAGCTCTTTGCTTTGATAGGGTTACATAATCAGTTTCTCTGGGGCCAAATTTGAGGGGAAAACTGCTTACAACAAGAAAGCATAGGAGCAAGTGTTACTAGCGTACTGTATTATACAAGGTGCTCTTGGTTTTACAGTATGTGTTAATATCCTTACAGGAGGTTTACAGTCAGTTGCCTTAAATTACGCATAATCCAACCTGACTGAGAGAGTGGAACAGGACCATGGATGTATTAAGAGAGCTAAATACGGTGGCGCCAGTCAGCCTTGCTGCTGAGTTACCCCAGTATCTGACTGCGGAACTGCAACATAAAAAAGCAAAGCCCAAAAATCAATTTTCTCAATAGGCTGCTATCATTAGCGAGACATCTGTAAAAGTTTTGGCAGGACACCTCAAACTGCAAACAAGGCCAATTATGACTCTTTGTGTTTGAATGATTAAAGTGTAAAAACAAAAACCTTATTTATATGCGTAATGTCATCCAATGTAAAGTCTATGGGCTGAGAGTAACTGAGCAGTTGGAGCCAGGACATGTTCAGTGAGCCCCACAACAGAGAAGAAAACCAGGAAGAGGGAACAGCAATTTATATTCAAACAAATGGGCACCATTAGCTGGTAGTTGTATTCCATCAAGCAAAACGTAACTAAAGGTAATTTGTGAATGTAGTGAATTGAGGGTGGATGTGTTTTATTGCCTCCACATTATTCCAGGTTTTATTTGTTTAAGAAAGATACATAGGCATAAGGAGATATGATAAATTGGCTTGATTTTAGTATTAATAATTACACTACATTTCAATGAAGGAATAAGTCTTGGTAATCCCAAACATTACATAAATGTTTTTATTCAACTTCTTTATTGATTTTTTTAATTAGTTTCAAACTTCAGTTTCATGAAAAACTGCATTAGCACAGTCTGCTGATAATAGCTACCTTGCTTAGACTTTGGAGTACCTCCATCTCTTTTCATCTTACACTGTTGGTGTTAAGTTTACAGGACATGGATGACTTGTACTCACAGGCGGTTCCGTATTTTGACTTTTTTGCTTTTCTTCAGCTCGTTGCCATCTTTGAACCATCTGTAGGTGGGGAAAGGGCTCCCTGTGGCCTCACACTTAACTATAAGCTTGCTTCCCTCATCCACTATCATTGGATTCTTCATTGGTTTTAACTTTGGAGCCGCAGCTGAAAGGAGGGAAAAAGAAAAAGTTCATGTTATTAACCACATTAGACACAAACTTGATTATAGTTTAGTTTGCACAGTTTGTTTATGGTTGTGTGTGTTGGTGTTTTAGGAGAAACAGTGAGACAAAGCAGGACAGAGTAGCAGAGCCAATCATCATCTCTATGGACTGAGCCAACAATTCTCTCATGTGACCACCAGATGTTGTCACTAGAGACATTATTAACTTAGCCTCAGACTAATAAACAGGCTGAACTTCACTCTGGCATTGCTGTTATAAAGCACCTAAAGCAATATTTAGCAAACATCAACAAGCTGACATTTGCAACCACAAACTGATGCCCAATTAAAGGCAACTTGTAAAGAAGAAAAGCCAAAACTTTGACATTATTAACTAGTCTGACAAGTACTAGTACTTACGAGTACTACTACTTACTAAGTAATGAAAACATCTACTAAGCTATGGTCATATGTTATACTGGCATTTTTATTATATATATGTGATGAGAAAGAAAGTGGTCTTAGTATATTCTATTATATATTAGATTTACAAATTCACTATTTACAACTTTAAAAACTAATTGAAATATAAGAAAAATAGATCTTCGTCCAAATGCACACATCCATGCACACACGGCACACACTCACACAAACATTTGCCAGCTGACAGCTGCACACATGTTTAGGAGAAGGCTCATCCAGGGTGGAGTGAGAGAGAGAAGGGGTGAACAAGGGTCAACCAAGGGCTGGCCAAGATGCGCCCCCCCTCTCCTCTCTCTCTCTCTCTCTCTCTCTCTCTCTCTCTCTCTCTCTCTCTCTACACACAAACACTCTCTCTCTTCATGTGTGACATTTATAATTTCATGCACATGCTAAACTGAGTAGTCCGACAAATTACAGCTGTTTGCTGTGTATCACCTCTAAAGGATGACGGCCGAATAAAGACAAACAAAGCATGACAAGCAAAGTGAAGTATACATAATAATGACTTCAATTAAACATTGAAATAGAGGTGCACCAAAATTATCCCCTGTCGTCCTCTTTTTTGAGAGACTGTCCTACTTCACTGACCTGGTAAAGACGACATGTCTGCACAGAAAGAAAAAACCTTAATGACGCTGCATTTTGACAATGTAATGTGTGCCTACAATTTTAAAGCACGTGTTAGCTGTTGTGAAATAGTCACTGTCATAATTTTTGAAGGAATCGTCCCATGTCAATTCTTTGTCACTGTTGTTTATTATTTATTCTAACTCAACTCACCGTACTAGCCACATGCACAAGTAATTACATGCAAACAACTTTGTATGCCTGGCAGATTTGAATATTAAAGAGCTCTGTCTCTGCAACCAAGTACCTTGCAAGTATATCCAGTGTGCCCTGCCACCTCTGGTTGCTTGGCACTAATACTCCTGATTGGAGCCAGAGGCCACACCTCTCAGTTCCAGTCGTGGATGTCCTTGGTACCAGGCATTGAACCACTTCTCACTTTAGCATGCTATAAATGGAATTAGCTTAATTTATACAGTAATCTTAGAGTGATCAGACCTTTGATGTTTACATTTTATTCCCACTTAAGTAACAATATTGATTTCTTAAAACTGACAGCATGAATGTGCCCAATTTGAGGGGCGCCAATGACTCAAAATACAAAGGTAATTCACATAGGCACGATTATTCCATAATACTGAATACCACATATACTAAAAGAGCTGTCTGTCTGAGGTACACTTTGTGCTGATTTCCACTGGATCACAGATAGTGAAATGTCAAATTTTAAATAGCTCACAAACAGCTCAATTCAATGGGAAAACAGCTATTCTTAGTTAGATGGCAGCTTTTTGTTACTAAAATTACTCTATAGCTGGTAAGACAGTGGACTTTTATCTGTGAACAGCTTCCTGTTGAGAATGTGAGTGATGATATTCATGGAATTTGGAAAATAAAGACAAAGATTCTACAGAAGTGCCTTTGTACTGTGGTACTTAGTAACCTGAACTTATTCTCAGGATGGCTCTTTGTGCTGCGATTGCTCCAGCAGTAAGTTCAAGATTGTACTGTCCCAAAAGGGTTTGTGACAGTAGGTAATTGTAAAAATAAATTGCTGAAAGTCATAACATTATTAAGGCTGCACATTTACCATGTATCGCCATTTCAAATCAACTCAAGTGGTGTGTGTTTATCGATAGCCTCAAGCCATATAGACCATATACTGAACATGAGACTCCTGATGCTCCAGATGTTCTTCATTAAACATTTTCTGTTTTTTAACAAATGTAATGTACTATCTGGGACTTGATGTTAAATAAAGATCAGACAGCAAAATGCTCTATGGTCTACTGATCCCCCTAATTTTCACATTACGCTGGCTAATGGAAACTTACCAACACTGAATCATTTGTACTGTCCGTAATGACACATAGTTTTGTAACTACATGGTTATAATATATGCACATGTGCAATGTTTGATCATCACACATTTTCACGAGCTTTTCTTAAGTTTCACAATTTAATTTGGCAAAAAAACTTTTCATTCAAATCTAATTAGGAAAAATAATTTTATACTGCAGTATCTAATGACTTACTAAACTCACACAGTCCATGCTTATGTACATTATTTCCATCCACACTCAACTCTGCTGGACTAAACCCAGCACACTGCCCGAGGAAAGCCTTGTCAGTCATAGTCAGTGAACAGAAGGAATGAGGTTGCACCATAAAGAAAGAATAGTTAGTACGTCCGGACACAGTTTTGTCCTTGCCAAGCAAATTAAACAAGCTTTGTCCTTGCCTTGAAAAGTTACAGAAACACAGGACTGCACTTCTCATCAACCCAATGAGCCAGATGTATAAGAGGGTCTGCTCCATCTACAGGATACAGTTCTAATAAAGACACAAGAGTCCATCAGACACTCTAGCTTTGAGATACAGATGTTCATTATACTGCATAGAGATTAGTCCGCATGTCCATTTATTTAAATATTTTTTTCCCAGCTCCTAATCTGTGTAACACAAAATAAATTAACAAAACAAATGCCTAAGAATCCATAAATTCCTAAATCATAAAATAACATACTCTGGCAGCTGATAAACTATGTAGTAGTTGCTCATGTTTGGAATGACAGATGTAAAAAACAGAGCACTATAAAGTCAGTACTGTAATGGACACAACTTAAGTACAGTACAATCAAGTCAACCGTACTTGGCATAAAGCATGTTCATTTTATTGAAATTTGAAATTGAAATTGAAATTCATTGATTGAATTGATTGATAAATTAATTTATGTTTTCCAACAACAAAATAAAGAGTGATTATCATTGGGAACAGAATAATTTCTTGGAGAGAAATGGTTATCTCATTTTCCATTACACCAGTGGAAAAAGTGTCAGGCAGCAACGATAAACCCTTGCCTCAACAACAGCCTGATTCTCTCTTTTTGAAGCGGAGGGGCAGCTGCAGACATGGACTATAAAAACTAAATTTGAGTATAGAAGCCTAACTGGCGTGTCAACAGCTCATGCCTTGGGTAACAGTTGGAAACCTCAGCCTAGAAAGAGGTTCAAAAACAAAGTCACTTGATGAATTAACAATGCATTGCTCGTATTATTGAGTTAACATTTCTGTTTTACTTCCAGGAGCTTAGAAAAGGAATCTGAGGCATGCCTTTGTGTTTCCCCTTCTAGACAAAGTATCCCTGATTACTCTTGTGTTATGTCACTTTACCGCACGTTGTCAAAAGACAAATTACATGGTGGAAGGCTATGGGTTCTACATATGGGAATGGTCTTCAGACACTGCACACTAGTCACTGTAACACAACATCTGTTCAAAGAGATCATTTCAACAGCCTCCCACCACAAGCAGTACACTTCCCTCAAATAATTATCTGCTACATTGTTTATATGTGACTCAAAACACTCTACTTTTCTCTCACTAAACTCTACAGGCATGATCCTAATAGTGTTTCTTTTACTCAAATTAATAACATATGTTTTGATTTCTCTGTGACAGTAAAACATATGGAGAAGTCCAACACTGCATGTCAAACTTCAACAAAATCAAAATCCGTTCTACTATTCTGATTTGGTCAATGCTACATTTTTTATCATGGTTTCTGCACATCATCCAGTCTTCATAGCAGGCACAAAAGCAGAGTAAACAATGTAAACACAATACATGAACTCCTGGTTAGATGTACAGTCAATTGAAAAATAGTCATTACTACTTTGGTTAAATTAGGACCAAAGTAAGCCAAATCATTCATATTTGCTTACAAGCAGCAGAACTGGTCCCCATTTCCAGTTTGGTGCCCTGAACATTTTTAAACCAAAATGTTCATGTCATCATGTTTCTGCCAGATAATAGGTTTTCCTCCACACTGAGCAATTACAAAACTGCGTCTATGTTTGTTTCATTGGTTAAGCAATCTAAAACTGCAGTTTTAACTGCAAACAGTTGTTTGCGATAATTCTGTTATTCAAGAAAATGAAATATTCAAAATGTACTACTTTAGGTGCTTTTACATAAACCTCTATGTTCATGCATATGGTTACTGAGCTACTTGTCTAGATGTTTGCAGTACTACAACATACAGTATACAAACTTACAGACTTGATTTTGTGATAGAATATACATTTTATATTTTTGGCCATATACTTTCAGATCAACCACATTTCAAACTGGACTACTGACAACAGTTAAAACAATGGTGTAAATGGTGTAGTGTCACTCAATAGCTTACTGTGTGTGTAAAAGAGCACCTGAATGACAAAAAAGTTACTGTTAATAACAAAGTGAGAACATCTTTGCTCACAGTCAGCTCTGTGACCACCATGTCTCGTTGTGCCAAAACCACCAATATGGAAAACGGAAACTGAGTCCAAAGTTCACAAGCTACCAGGTGTAAACCCATTGTCTGCTCTGTCCTGATCTTCCTGTGTTGTACATGACTTTCATGTTCAGGAACTTTCCATAGTAGTTTTGTCGACTGTAGTCATTGTTGTGCGACTGTGCTAAAAGAATACATGCAAATAATGTATAAGAATAATCACTTCCTTGACATTTGCTTCTCAGTGGCAGCCACATGATGTACAAATAAATGATTATGTTACTAAAGTTATATAGCCAATTTTAATAACACATTTAGATTAACAACTATAAGTTTGTTCCACTAATCAACATTTTTGTCAGTGAAATGACTACCTGTAATGTGAACGGGTTGTTAATACTACTGATTGCACTGACTATCACGGCCCCAGTATATAGCTCTATGCAACCTCCAAGCAATTCTCAGCTCTTTGTTTTAGTTTGCATTTTACCATGGTTGGGTCCTTCTGGCTGTCACAACTTCCCCATATAACACTGTTAGCGGATGCTCCCAACACACAAACTCACACACACACTGGATGTTCACTGCAAGGAGACAATGTTAAATACAGGCTGGTAAAGAAAGCCAAAGAGATGTGTTTCCTCTGAGTTGGTAGATCAAATCAGATTAAATACTATATTACACTTCAACAGGTATAGAGAGAGAGATGACTCCAATGGGATGCAGATGTTACTCTGTTTCTGCTAGACGTGTAATACCCTTTCAGATGGACATGGGGATTTGGGTTAAAACTACATCTGCACTCTTCCTAACCTGGGCTGCTGACATTGGTCAACAGGCATTTCTATCAGGGGTGAGAATGTTGCTTAATCAACATCAAGCACAAGTGGTCAAACCATAGATGTTACATTGATGTAATTTCTTGCAAAATATGTATATTTATTTTCTATTGGTATTGTAAATGGCACTTGTAAAGTAATTGCTGAAAATGGATAACACTGTAAGAGCACAGCAAACTAAAGTGCATAACAGGCTCTCACAACATTACATGGAAGCTCTTTGGTAAACCAGCAATTTCAGAAGTTTCATCTGCAGATTGCTTTCCGATTAAAAGCTTGTCATTATTTGTCTCAAGACATTTTCTTTGAGAACCGCCCTTTAAGAGACTTCTGTTTGCTTACCAATTGTGGGTTTGATTAGCTATGTTGAGACTATCACTGAAAGAAAAAAAAATCTATTCACGAATTTTCAGGTATTTTATAGACACTATAATGCTGTATGTACTGTTCAGTTGAAGTTGCATTAGCTGGGTTTCTACATTTGTTTTCATGTTTCCAGTTGTTGTTTGTACCAGCACACTAAAAAGCTATTTTGTAATAGCAATTATATGAAGCAAGATCATACCTGAATTGGAAACTGAGGTTGTCTGAGGCTTCACCACCACCTCCTCTGACTAGTGGTCTCTATAAAACATTTTGTTGCTGAATAATTTATGTAGCTCTATTTCAAATGTAAAGGCGTGGAAGGTGTTAGTACATGATAAAAAGCAACTGGCACAAAATGAAGAAGCCAACTCTTCACTTCCGTAAGTAATTCTTACCACCCTCACAATGCACACAAACCCAGTCAGAAAGGAACTTGTTGTGTTTTGTCTTGACATTAAAAAAAGATGGATGGTAGAAGTTTTTGGATTACAACATCATCACCAGCAAGAGGATATTTATGTACGTCAGACAGACTCCACAGGGATTGCTAACTACTGATTGAAAAAGAGAGACATACATTCATGTTGCATTGTATTGATGACATTTTGCTCTCCTTGTCTTATTTATAAAAAAAGACAACAAAGTTGCACAGTTTTTCCATACGTAAGGGGTCTTTTTTTTTTCGAATAAGGACCAACAGTTTGGCACAAATGTTTTGGGTCTGCAAAAGTTTCCCCTTTCTAACCCTGGGCCTGTTTCATTAGAAACATTATTTAAAGAGGATCGACTTTCAGTCACAATACACAGGCCTTTCAAAAAAAGAGACCGGAAAGGAAAATCATCATCTAACATTGCAGCAGCAGAATTCCATAAATCAACACTTTGAAATACTTTCTGATCCAAATCCAGGCGACGGCACAGCCAGGGAAAGGGCAATTATAGCTGAGAAGTACCTGCTGTGAGGTAATCTCCTAAACTAAATGTGGAAAATGTAAGTTCTCTGGGAACATATGATACACAAGACAATACTGTCCTGTTCCTGTGATGTCGGTGATGGTTGACTGACAGTCTAACAACCTCAACAGAGCGCTCAAGGGCTAGATTACATACAATTATATTTTGACACACCTCTTCCTCATAGAGGACATTGTATACCCTATTATCCACAATGCAGCATAAGGTTTCATCAATGCAAAACGTTGAGATGTAATACCATCTTGAAGAATTTGAAATAAATATCAGGTCTAGCATTTAAACAAATTGAAAAATGTAAAGCATATGACAGCCATATTAAGTCACAACTACAAGAAAATGAAAAAAAAAAAAGATGAATAACTCCGATACAACTTCTGACCAGCTGCAATGAAAAATCTACGACGAACAAGCTGATCCCATGTCTAGAAGCTCTGAGACCAACAGTGGGTCCCCAGAAAACTGTTACATTGGCAATAAGACTTTTTGCTTAAACACAAAAACTTGGTTTAAGCAAGTAATTTGACTTCCCTATACTCACTGTAGACCTTTACATGCTTAAATGTAACTGCCAGGTCACACTTTTGTGTGACAAACAGTAAAATTGTCCAAAGGGTCACGCTTTTGTGTGACAAACGGGAAAATTGTCCAAATAAACTCTTATGGCTCTTATTTTGGTGAATGTATGCACTCTCCAAATACACAGCTAACATGCAACAAGACAGGCTCTTATCTCCATTTGTCTGTTTGAGCACATTTCACTACATTTTTGGTGTGACTGTGATGCTTAGCATAGCACACCAGCAAAGGAAGCTAGCTAGCTAACAATCTTTGATTATCTTTTGAACTAAGCATAGACGACAAAGGTATAGTATACAGAGAGCTGCTGTTCTGATGCTGTATACATCTCTACTCATTCAATTATTTTTGAAGTAATACTGTACATAGATCACACATAGCTGCACTTTTGGTTGTACAGACTTGTTTCCAGATTTGCATATGATTACTTCTTTTGAACATGACTTATTGATAAACCTAAACAAAGCGCTGTCATTCATGGATAATTACAAAGCTAGTAACATTTATTAAAGAGCCAGATCAGACTGAAGTAGTGGGTGGAGGATCCATCTTTAAAAGTGGTGTTTGGTTTATCTCTTTTTATTTTGGATGACCCATTTTTAGAGCCTCAGGCCCAGTACACACCTGATGCGGTGCGTGCAGTAACATTAGAGCAGACACAACAAGCATCACACATGAATGTGTCTTCATTTTGGCCTACTTTGAAGGCTCCATTTTAGAATGGGTAAGCACGTAGTATCACACAGGTTACCTATTTACCTAGTTTTGTAATAAATCCAAGAAATATCTCATTATGAAGAGGAAAATGATGATTCAAGATCAGATTATCATGTTTTGGTTACATCTAAAACTAACATGACTAGGGCTAGGTACCGAATTCAATACTTTTTAGGCACCTACCGAATTGCCTCTAAAGTATTGAGTATCTAAAAAATGCCTCGTCATTCAAAACCAAAGTTCAATACCTAAGAAGGAGTAAATCTCATCAGAGTCAGTGAGCCAATAAGCACGCAGCATGCTTCTACCGAGATGTAATAATGTCTGTGATTGGCTGTCTTATGTTACACGTCGTAGAGACACAGAGCTGAAAGGAGCTGAAAAATAAATAAAAAGATTTGTGCTATAATGTGGTAATGTTGAAATTTCTTTTTGTTTTATAAAATTGGTATCAAAAAAAGTATTGTTACCGGTATCAACATTTTTTTAATGATACCCAGCCCTAGACATGACAAATCAGCTGTTATATTGTTAAATGCATGTTAATGACATTCAACAACAACAGATTATTTTCGTTTGTGTCATTTTTTGAAAAGTAAAGAAAATCACACGCAGCTCTTCTCTCTGTACACGGCAGCTGTGCTCAAAGCACAAAAAAAATATTCTGCAAGCACTCTGTGTGCCGTGTAGTTCTGGGAGCTGTTTATCTAACATGTTTATAGATCACAATCAAACTTGGAACCAGGACCAGTTAATTATTTAATAATGGTGGTGGTGGTGGCGAGGGTATGGGAGACCTGGGTTCGATTCCCACTGTGATACATCAACCAATGTGTCCCTGAGCAAGACACTTAAACCCCTAGTTGCTCCAGAGGCGTGCGACCTCTGACATATATAACAATTGTAAGTCGCTTTGGATAAAAGCGTCAGCTAAATGACATGTAATGTAATTTATATATTCAACTTTGTATGGGTAATAAAACATAATTAAACATGGATGCCAAAAACAACTACAGTAGCACCTTTAAGATGAAAAGGGCCACAATTTAAATATCTAGAAGGCCTACAAAAAAATTATCTACATAAAAAATCTTGAAAATGCTAAACCCACTTTTGAGGAGTGACATCAGCAGGTACAAAATGGCTACCAACATCAAGATATACTGTTAAAGATACATTATCTGACCAAACCAAGAATGAGGAGTCATAGTTACAGTGATATTCCCGTTATTGTCCTTAAAGTGTCAATGAAATGGGGGTTGGGCTTCCCCATGACCTGAGGTCAAACTACAGTGACATGCTGCAGCTTGTGGGATCCACCACTGAGCAAGCACATTGCTACGTTTGTGAATCTGAAAGACACGCAGCTCCCATACTACTCCAAAGTCAAAGTAGCTTCCAGCTAATGTAGAGACAAATTTTACTGTTGGATGACTCACCACATATTCATAAGTAAGATGAAAGCAACTGTATCAACAGTTGGATCTTTAACCCTGTCTTAAAGGGCGTAATGAAATGTATTCTGCTATACAAACATCACTTTTATGATAAAACAGTTAAAAAAAAGCAGACTTTTTTTTTCAAACCTCTGATATGTAGCAGAGCATTTGTAAAACTCATGCAGTGAATTAACCAAAGCACAGTTAAAGTTAGTCATTCATTTTGAGAGAGCTCATAATACAACTGTCCTTTGGCTATGTGAGTTCCAGAGCTGGTTTAGCTAAAATTCAGTTTTAGTTGATTTGTACACAAGTCATATCATTTAACTTCCCCACCAATCCAAAGTACTGCCAAAACCAGATGTGCCTCTACACGCTGTACACATTAGCAGACCAATCCATGTGAGAACCTAGCGGCAAGCTTTGACAAGCCAAGAGGGTACATACCTTGTCCCACACTTCCGTGATACAGTAACACAAACTTAATCTCGCTCTTTTTCTCTCGGTCTCACTACCTCACACACACATAAATATATATATACATAAAATGTTACACAGAAACCGCCTTGAATTTCTTTTTACCTGTAAGGGAATCTCCCTCTTTCTCCTTTTGTCCTTTCTTAACCCCCTTCTTTCTCCCTTTCTTATCTTTCTTCTTGCTCTCCGTCATGCTGTCACAAGAAAGTTAATCCTCTCAGGAGAAGACACAGGAAAAAAACAGATAGTCCTATTGGGAACGTGTGGCAAGTGGGCACCACCAGACTCTGAGCCTGTTAGAGCGTCTCTCCTCCTATTTAGACTCACACCAATCAAGAACAGCAAGGAACCACCTACTCACAGCAGGGCAGAGGGATAGAGAGGGAGAGAGAGAGAGAGGGAGGGAGAGGGAGGGAGCAGGGAGAAAAATAGGGAGAGAAAGGTAGAGAGGCATTGGTCAAGTGGCCCTGCTTGTAGCCAACGTTGTTTTTAGTTCTTACCTCGGGAGCATCTTCTCCTTTCTAATGACCTATGCTAAAGTGCAGTGAGACCACTTAGGCTGTCCCCTCTGCACTACTGACCCCCTCCCAAATAATTCAGGGGGAGACCTGCCCTTGCCAGGTTGATGTCTGGGTCCCAAAACACCTAACATCTGGTTCAGATTTGCTGAGCACAGATTCTATGGATATGTGTAAGAGCGGTATGTGAAGTGCCGAATGTCAGATCACAATCTGCGACAGACTGCTTTCTTGCAAAATTACACAAAATCATCTCTGGCTTTCCTAGCTGCTCCCCTTCCTAACCTCTCTTGTCTGTCAGTTCCCCTCTTGGTACTTCAGGCAAGTTCCAGCATGTCTGTGGTTGTATCTCGCTCTTTCACTGTCGCTGTTAGCCAGGTGTTATCAATGTCCACGCAGCAGTAAGGATTTAGGATCATTAAAACAAGCTTTTATATTTTAAAAACTCAGCTTAATGCATATGATACCAGACCATGGCCTTCTGCAAATAAGTCAGATCCATTTTCTTTTTTTTCTTCCTGAAAGGTGAGTGGGCATCTCGCCTTTGCTTTGATTTTCTATGTATTTAATAGACAGTTTGAAAGCATAGAGGAAATTAGGGCAAGGAGAGACACATATAAAGGTAGGGCATGACTAAGAAGCGGAACGTGTTGCTCGAGAAATTAGTATAGAATGTTCTAAAATTGGCCATTGACTCATAATACAACAAATAATACAATTAATAATACAACAAGTGGATATTTTACTCCGGTTTGTGTGAAACGATATCTAATGCAAACATAACTTCAACAACAACACTGCGGCTAATCTGTTTATCTTCATTTGGCGTAGCCCAAACTGTGACTACATGATGATCGCAGGATTATTTTAAGCTGCTATATTGAAGTTTTCTAATTTCATGCTGACTGAATTCTGCTGTCCTGTGTGGCAAGACAATATAAACACGTCGAAACAACATCAGAGTGACTCTCAACGAAACTTGTGTGTTAAAAAAAAAAATCTATAGATGAGTCATCTGTGGGGCCCTCCCGGATTTGCCTCAGTCCGACCCTCCGAGGAGCAGCAGGAATTGGAAAAGGGGCAGCAGAAGGGTCATGTCTTAACAGGTCAGCACACTTAATAGCATAAGCCTCATCTGTGGGCAACAAAACTGGAGGGGTCAAACCAAGGCCACCACTCAGGTTCAATATACTGCTTTTCCTACTTCAGAAACAAATTGCTCTTTCCTCTCTCCTCTCGTCCCAGTGGTTGTTCTTGATGATCTAATCTGTCAGCAGAGGTAACCAAGGACTGGCAGTGGCTATGAGAGCTGCCACTGCCGCCCTATCCCCCTCCAACCTCAACACTCGCTTCCTCCTCTACTATTCAACAAGATGAGACTCGTTCCCAGGCCTGTGTGTCTGTGGGTGGGCGTGCAGTTTATGTATGTGTCAGAAATGTGAGTATCTGTGACGACAGGACAAAAGAAACGCCACTTTCAGGATGATGGGATGTAGATTTAGATCGTCTGTGTACCTCCCACAACATTTCTCAACTTGCTCCTTCAAGATCCCGCGATAGTCTTCCAGTCGAGCCACACAAAATGCAAGTTAGTGAAATGTATCATTAGCTGACATGAGTTATGAGGTTGTACTGCACATGGCTGTGGAAGCATTGGGAGCAAGTTAACCTTGGGGTTATTATGGACATTAATATGTGAACAAATTCTAAAATGTTCATCATGTAGCTGTAAGGATGCAAAATGTCATTTTCCAACCACTACTTGCCATAACTGTGTCCCACTTGGCAGAGTTACATAAAGCATGGATATGCAAAAAGTGTATGCACATATACCAAGGGGGAAGAAACTGGAGTCCTAGTATACTACACACTGTATGAAAATTAGGTTAGATTTTTTTGTTCACAAGACTGTGTGAAGAGCTCTGAAAAAGTTTGAGCTTTTATATACGAGCTTGTAGAGTACAACTAGAGTCTGAAATGAACTGCTTTTTTCACATTCAGACACAAATATGGTCATGGACATGTGCATCTACATCTCTCTCTTTTTTTCCAGTCTACTCGAAAGCATCTGCTGTTTTTCAACAGCCGTGGGCCGTCCTTGGATCAGGGTCTGGAGGTGGAGGGGCACAGTGGGCCAGTGTGGGAGGAGCATCACTTGAAGAGCAAATAAAAAAAAATAAAAAAAATGGAGCCAACCCCTAAAAGTTGGACATGGATCCTTTGTATGCCTTGCTCATAAATGCTCCACTGGCCCCATCTCTCCCTGCCTCCAAATCCCTCCTCGCTGCCCCCCAAAAAGGGAAGACAGCTTTCCAGTATGATGGAGCTGAGCAGCTCCCTCCTAACAACAGCATACCTGCACATCATCACATTGATACTGCTCAACAACACTCCTGCCTTTTCACAGGCACCAGAGTTTATCTTTTAGACATAATGGCTTTAAACAGCCATTAGGTTGTGTTGTTTACATCTGTCTGCTTTTTTGCCAACAAAGTGTTTATGGGTGTGGGGGGGCTTAAAGTAGGGTATAGTGCCTGCTTTAACACATGTCTGTAGTCTTGACATTCCGAGGCAAGGCAAGGGCAGGGGGGACAGGGGTGTGTGTGTGTGTGTGTGTGTGTGTGTGTGTGTGTGTGTGTGTGTGTGAAGAAAGGGGAGGACAGAAGGTAAAAAGTGTGAAAGAAAGATTTGGGAGTGAAAATATATCCTCTTCATCAGATGACAGAAAACAGCCCCACCTGCTGATATTCACCTTTTAACAAGGCATCTGCATCCTCAGCTGAACATGCACTGTGTGCTGTTGGAACAACAGGGCAGGCTGCCGTATATCTTACAGTATATCTTGTAATTACAGACCAAGAAGATTGCGTAAAACACATGAATATAATCTGGTTGATGCCGCCAGTCTTGCTGCTTTCCGTGCAGTGGCGCAAAAAGTGGGTATGTGCTATATGTGGCGCATGGGGGGCGCTGGTAAAAAATAATAAAAAAAAATAAATCATCATCAATCAATCATTTCTGCATTTCCTCAATGTTATATAACATTTTAGAGGACTAACAGGCTAGAGTAGGCGCCCTGTCTCATAAGATTCCATCATAGAATGTTGACATAGAAGAGGGAGCAGGGAGCAGGTGGGCGCCGTGGGTGCTGAGCAAGCAGGTACGGGTAGTGAGTTGTCGTCTATGGAAAAAGATGGATAAAGCAAAAAAGCTGTCGGGGGCTAAAGAAAGAGGGAAAAGGAGATGGCATGTCAAGGGATGCGACAGCAGTTAAATAAGTGGATGGTGAAAGGCAACAGGTAAGATTTAAAGTGTGACATCTGTGTTTGGAGGGTTGCAAATATTCATGTTAACAGACTAGCTAGCGTTTGCTAACACTGGGAATGTAGCAGCCAAATGGGGGTTTACGGCTAGCTTAGAATATGCAAAACCGAAGTTGCTGAACTGAAAACTGGTAAATATAAGGTAGCATACAATAAATTACAAGAATCTGGAAAACATAACTAATGCAATAACTCTGGTTTACCATGGAATCATGCATATATTTGCTACCAAACTTGGAGGCTTGCAAATATTCAACAGACTGTTCTCAGACTAGCTTGCTAACACTAGCAACTAAAGTGGGGTTTACGGCTAGCTTAATGCAAACCAATGTTGCTGATAGCTACATTTAGATGTTGGTTAAACCCTATGGTACCAATCCCATGCATGACATATCTCAATTTTATTAAGGTAAAATAACAACTGGTAAATATAAGGTAGCATGCACAATAAATGACAAGAAGCTGGAAAACGTAACTTATGCAATAACTCTTGTTTACCATGGAATCATTAATAGATTTTGTTTTACCATTAGCTGTTCATGTTAGCTGTGCTGTCAGACATATACAGGCTATAGTTACATCTGTTGGGTGACATGGAAGCTGTAATTACAGGGTCACATCTCTCTCTCTTTAAAGGTCTGTGCTAAGTGGCTCTCCATATTTGTACTTTTTTAAATACAAAATGTGAATGTAATTTCAACAGCAGCACAACCTTACTGCATAATAGTTGTCTTATCTGATGCCATCACTAGGCTGATTTAAGAATTGAATTTAGGCTGCTATATTTAACAGTGAGTTCATTTCATTCAGGTGTGAAGATGGTGGATCAGGAAAGACAGGGGAAGGCAACAGGTAGGTCTAACATTAGGTGAAAGTATAGGGGGAGCCACTTGATACCAACAGATTCATTTCTTAATATTATTAATATGGAAAAACTAATGGAAAATCTATTACATAATGTTTGTTTGACAATATGTCTTAGTGAAGAAGAACACAGGCAAGGAGTGAATGAGACAGACATGAGGTCGGCGATGGCATCAAGTAGAGATGAAACCAGTGATGACATCAGGTAGGAGTTCTATTAGTTAGACCACACAAAACTAAATGTCCAGTATGGTTTGAAGTTCTGTTGACCAACCTGTTCACTGTGTCCTTTTTGGGTGAAAAATAGTGCACACAGAGATGGAAAGCCAGTCACCACTCAAAAATGATTAGGTTGCCAATTGTCACAATTTGGTTGCCAAGGGCGACCGGGCAACTGTTAATGTCGAGCCCTGATAGAGATAGATATATATATATATATATATATTTTTTTTTTATTTATTTATTTATTTATTTTTTTGGGCGCCAAAATTGTTGCTGCATACCCCTCTGACACTGGGTAGTTGCGCCCCTGTTTCCGTGTGTTAATATGTATGTGCTGTGAGTGTCTATGCAAGTGGCTTTCTGTATGATGGGCCCTGTATATGGGCTGGTGAAGCCCCCTTAAAGACAGACACCACACAAATCAATGTCAGTGACATCTGGAGGCCCGAGGTAGGGGCTATTTCTCAAGGTCGGCTGTGCCAAGGTCAACCGAGATTTCAAATCTGAGTGTTACTAATGATTCTGCTCAGCAACAGCTGAGATCAGGATCACAGAAAGAGACCAGATATCCCATTCATTGCCTCATTTACAACATAGCAAATGGATGGATAAATTCAAACCAAGCATGCCTGTTTTGGTATTTAGAAATCTTTGAGGAACAGCTAGAACGAATTTAAGTGTTAAACAAGGAAGTGATCCTGGGTGGATTCAGGTCTTTGACGTTTCCGCAGCACATAGCTGTCACCATGGTAACCACAGTCTTAAGGGTAGCAACTAGAGTATGCGAGAGAGATGTGTAAGGGCGGAGTGAGGATGGGAGACAGGGAGAGAGAGACAAGAAAGGATGCAAGCGAGGAAGTAGGAACAAATGTGTAAGAAATACAATGGGAGAAAGAGAAAGAGGCAGAAATAAAAAGAAAGGTAACACGGGAGAGCGATGAAGAGAGACCGAGCAGAACTGAGAAACAGAGAGCGAAACAAAGAAACACAGAGAGGGGTATCCATTGAGCAGCTGCAGCCTAGCCACTGTATTGCTCCATAAGAGAGATGTCCATGAGTAAGCCTGTGCCAAGCCTGCTGGGAAGCACTGCAGTAGCATCTCTGAGAGGGAGAGATGACAAGCATCAGCACTGAGCATGCTCCACTCTCAAGGCCACTGAGAAAATGAGATTTCAGCTCTTTAGCCGCTCAGTTTGTTCAGTTCTCCAGCTCTATTCCTCCATCTGTCATTATCCAGCTTCCATGAGCACACCACACTACCAGTGCCTCTCTCAGCTACGGATGTGGCTCCGCAACGGATAAAATCTGACTGATGTGTCAGATAACTGATTGACCTAAATGGTAAGAGGCATCTTTTCCACTTATGGCCACGCTGACTCATATTATGACAGGTTTGATTGGGGCTGAGAGGAACAAGAGATGAGCATAGCAACTAATCAGCCAATAGGGCATAATACTACAATATCAGGCCAGCACCACTGCAGTTTTGTCGCACGGCGCGCACACACGCGCGCGCACACACACACACACACACACACACAAACACACACACACACACCTGTTCCTGTTGCCAGATGTGATCTCTGTGCTTCCAAAATTTTACTGATCGTCTTCCTTATGTGGACGGCTGCCAGAGCTGCACTGCAAATGACAGCCATACATTTGTGTCAGACCTGCAATTAAGCTGAGGTTGATTTATATTGTATATTTATTTTCTCTCTTTTCTTGCTCTTTCTGCTTGTTTTGCAGGCAGACAGACCAACAGTGAGACACAATTGGGTGTTTTTCAGTTTCATGACTGATATTGACACCTCTTTTTGGCATCAGTCATGTTTATGTGATGAAGTGTGTGTGTGAGAAAAGACAGTAGAAGTTGTAGAGGATGTCAATTGCCACTCAACTTCCACTGTGGCTAAAGTAGCAAATTTTCCACTTGATTACATTTTTTTATCAAAGTTGACATGCTACATCCTGACAACAAATAGCTTCTCAATTGGACAATAATAGCCTATTGCTGTGATACTGAAATAGCACAAATATTTTTAATGACAGATGCTGTCTGAGCATGACTCTGATGATCCTCTTAAACAAAAATCCGCTCTATCTTCTTAAGGCTGCCTGATTGAATCTCTCTTTTACTCTGTATTTTTCCTCTTTTTAAATGTTTTTTTTTCTTCCTCTCTGTCTATCTCTCTCTCTCTGCCTGTCTCCCTCCCTTCTGTCTAAGGGAGAGATAAAGAGGTTTGTGTGACTGTGAGCAGATTGACTTGAAGATAGAGGCTGGAAGCAGATATCTTCCACCTCCTCATTCTGCTCTGTCTCTCCTGCTCTCACACAGATGAATAGACAAACAGTCTCCCACATGCTCTCACAGTTTATCAAACACACACCCACATAGAACCAGGTCTTCATGCAAACACATATGTGTGCTCTCACCAGAGAGAACAGCACACACTCAATCTAAGTGTCCTCAGGCCGACAAAGTATACACTGTCACACTCAAATACAAACATACCCCCTCAAACACGCACATAGACATGCGCATCCAAACACACAGGTGCATCCACATGTAAACAGAAGAAGCACATTGGTCATTGATGTGTTCAAAATTGACCTTTTTTCCCACTCATAGTGTACCTAATACAAACCAGTGCCCTATATTTCATTTACGAAACAGACTTAAGTCATCACATCTGAATCACAGCATAACACCAGGCTTGTGTTTTTCTTTCCATGGCGCAACCATTTTTCCCTTGAAAACCAACTTTTTATACATCTTACATGTCATCATTGTGAAAACAATATGTGAATAACAATCCAAGAAACTAATGAGTCTTACAGAGAAGTTGTTAATGCACAGTATAGCCATAAATGGTTTCATTTGTATTGTCTGTAAATGCACACCTGGACAGGATGGAGCTGTATTATTCACAATTCTAATCCCAGGAAAGATTACAAATGATTCCCCAACCTTCACAAATCTTTTTGAGCAAACCCATGACTGCAAATAGTATAAACATTTAAATAGTGGATTGAAATAAATGTCCCTTCACTGTAAACTAATATGTCAATCAACTGTTCATGCATGTTCAAAATCGACTTTAAACTGCAGAAGTGTAAATTTACACAAGGGAAAACAAGGAATGATTGTGCTCTTATCAGCAACCGTCCCTCTTCAAAAACATGCGTGCATCCGCTCTCTGCTTTGCATTCTTCGCATCAAATCAAATTCCTTTTGTGCTCTGCACTTGTCCTTTATCTCCAGAATGTGCTTTTAGAGCAGCACAAACAATGTCACAATGAGGACATGAGGAGTTTCACACAGAGTAAAACCAGCTTCTTGGTCAAATCATTTGCATTTCTGCTTTTGCCTCTCATGGCTGAGCTTATCAACAGTCTGTCTTATCTCTTTGTTTGTTTTTCACCAATGAAGACTTTTCCTGGAAAACAGGCCACTACGCATGTGTAAGCTTAGATCACGCTTTGGCGACATAAGCCCAGATCAAGGCGGTCTCAAACTGAGTGAGCTTGATAAGTGGGCAAGAGAGTAGCCCCAGTTTGCTGTGCCAGGATGGCCTCACACTGTGCTTTGGCAAGCCAGACATGGCTGACAGGAAGCCAGGTCTGTGGTTGGGTCATCTTAGAGCGACAGGATGACTGCACAGGCCCAGAAAACCCTCTCCACTCCTCTAGAAGAAGTTAAATTCAGCAGCAAGCGCACCAGTGACTGACAACCCCAGTACTAAGAAGGAGGTCAAAGCTAGCTAAAGCTGTAATTGTTCTAAATAGGCAAGCCTCCACCAGCATGAGCAGCTTAGTGATGGAGGAGCAGTATGAAGGCTTTAGCCTAAAATCTAATAGTTGAGTTTTAGCCAAAAGAGTATTAATTATTGCTCAAAAAGCCATGTAGTAATGCTATAATACTAAACCATGTTTGTAGACAGGGTAGAACAGGTTAGTGTCAACTCGTTGACCGCAAAAACTGAGGTCAAACTGTTATCAGAATGGCTTTACAGAGTTTTGACAGGATAAACAGAGAAGCCATCCTTTGTATTATTTTTCATGGTACATTTTGTGTTGTTTTGTAATGCTGGTTTGCCAATACTGTTTTCCATTTGCTGTATGATAACTGCCGACTTGCAGGCCTAATGTCATGGAGACAACAAGGGAATGAAAAGGAACATGCCTAGACAATACATAGCAAAAGTACACATCCTACCAGATCTGATGGAGGAAAAGCGGGAACGGGGCTACAGGGCTCACACTACAGGGACGTTCTGTAACACTGATCTTAGTGGCTTTTACATGTACAACAGTCCTCTGTGAGGAATGTCGCTTTCTCATTTAGGGTAAAACCCTACCCAGAGTTAAGGGGTATCAATATCACAGGGGAGATATATTACTCTTTTGTCTGCATTTGCTGCAGTGAGGTGATGGTTAGTGTGCTGGTCTGTGGGCCAGCTGGGACACATCTCAGTTCACCCGTGCACACGCTCGCACCCACACACACAAACACACGCACATACTGAAGCTTGCTCTACGCTGCTCACAATCTTTCAACAACAAGCTGAGCAGGGACCAGACGGAAAGAGGTCCTATTTGTGCAGGAAGATAAATACACTTCTGCACCCAGTCCTGTCCCCTCCAGATTAAAGCAACACAATAATGAGCAGAGGCACTGGTGGAAGGTCAGAAGAAAGCAAGGGTAAAGGATAGAGAAACAGCCTACTACCAAAACACACGCCCCCGCACACATACAGTACATGCCGGAGTAATCTCAGTCAGACACGCATGCTTTTATCTTTAATTATCAGGACCAAATATTGTCCAAATTAGCAACAATATTGTGTCCCTTGTACTTTGCGTGTGAATTAAACCATTCAGATGTGTTATTTGTGAAGTTAAAGTATGTCCTTAAAAAAATGGATGAAACCACTGTGGGGATTTTTTGCTATCTTTCCCAAATCATTCACTCTGGAAAAGCTTCAGGATATACAACTTGATGGCGTCACAGTGTTTAGAAACACAGTAAGCACGCATGAGTCGCTGAGGATGTGGGTGTCAAGTATCTGGTCTTCTTATAGTGGGATGACGGTGAATTGAAATGTGTCTAAATATCCACATACATACATACTATATATATATATATATATATATATATAGGTATGTGTGTGTCAGGTTGTTTACAAGCTATTCTGTGAGTCAGCAGAGTCATAATCTTGTATCAGCTCCTCCTCTGTGTTACGTTCAGGATGGCATAGCTCAATCACGGACCACAGAATTAGGCAATTCAAATCCGCTCCGCTATGAATGCATGTTTTCTCTTAACTCTGCTGATATAAGCCTCGTGATACATGATATTGTATTGGTCTACTTCCAAACACTGCTAACAAGCCATTCCATTCTGTTTAAAGTATTTTCATGTTAAGACACACATCAATCCACACCTACAACATACCTAAGGAAACAAACCTTCTCTCGGGATATGTGCTGTGTGTGGGGTGAACATGGCCGGACACGTCCTTTAAATACACCGGGAGGCGCCCAGCAGGAGTGCCGGCAGCCCCTCTTTTCAACACTTCGGCACGCTGCACACAAACACAGTTGCCCTTCCCATGATCCTTTTGTTCCCTATCGTTTTGTTGAAGTTCCTGTCATGGACACTGTCTCCTTTCTTTTGGGCATTTATAACTGACAGTTATATTACACTTTTGGACAAACGCTCACTTAAATGTAAATGGCACTAATCAAGCTTGAATTACTGTGCAAATGCAGACAAACTAGCCATCTTACAACTGACGAAGGAAAACATGCATATGCTTGCCGACACAGAATTATAGCAAATGCGCTTTCTAGAAATTCAGACAATTACCCAAAGAATAACACACCCAAACACTTAAATTGCGTGCATAGCCTACCTTATGAAACTCTCTGAAGCTAAAAGTGATGCAGGAAATGGAAGAGACTTGTTTTAGTTTATGTAGCCTATGTTTAAAAAAGGTAGAATATGTGGGTTAAAATAGTTTTGTAACTGAATATAAGTAGCATGCCAGTCCCAGTAAATGCTCAGTTTTCTGTATTGGAACTACAAACTTCATTATCATAACATGACCTAAAAAAATTGCCAAAAGACTGCGGTTCCTGGTATTCAAATCTTGACGTAACATATAATGCTCAAATCTACAGATAAAACCAGGAGAGGACACAGAAACTGGTGCACAGTATAGTGAAGCAGTGGACTGGGGGCCTGTGGTAAATGAATGAGTCTGCAGTGAAATGTTATCTTCTGCACTGTCCTTCACTGTCACGCTGCTTCCTGTGAATCTACCTGACACCCTGGTGAGAAGACGCTGTAATGAAGAAGCACCCAGAGCTACAAATGAATAACTGATGAGCAGGTTTCATGCACAAACTGCTGTAATAAATCAATTTTACAAGCTGCATATTCTAAACAGCACGGACTTACATACACTTTTAAAACAGACTCACCAAAGCACCTATGACCAAACACAAAAATATACACACATCAAAAATTTTGATACGTAGCATACACAAATTGCAACATTGTTCAAGTTTGAACTCAATTGACACTGGCAATAAGACAATGCACATATTATTTAATGTTTTGTGGCAAAAGCTGAGGTTGACATTGAAGACACATGCTGTTTACACAAACCTTTGATACCCTGCGATTGAGGACCACTGTTGACATCTATAAACCAGTTCATGCAATATTATGGAATGTGTTTTCTATGGTGCTACGCCCACAGCTAGAAAGATCTACAAGAGAAAGAACATGAAAATTTGTGCCCGCCAGCTTCACCCTGCCTTCTTGGATGGAGCAAAAGTAGGTTACTTACAACATGCCAAAACAATGTTGATCTCAACAGTGATCTTGACACTCCTGACAACAACTCTGGTATAATGGGCAATTATACTGTTCATAAAAAGTATCCATCAACTGTGAATCTAACCCCGTGTTAGTATGAGATTGCAGAGATAACAAGCACAAGAAGTGGGTAGAAAAACATTTTACATGCCACAATAACCAGTTTATTATTTGAGGGAGCAAAGCAGCTTAATTAGGTTTCAGATCATTGAAAAATGAGCTTCCTTGGGTTTTTCAGAGTTATGCCATTTAAATGCATTGATTCAGAGCTGGATTAACAGACAAAACAGGGTTAATAATAGAACTGTAGATATATGTAAACAAGGCAAAATGCATATGAAAGAAGGTTTAATAGCCCTGAAAGAAATTATTGGCAGCTTTTGTTCACCCAAGTAGTCAATCTGTTGGCCACGTACAGATTTAGAGCATAAAACTACTTTATTTTCTGAATACAACACATTCCAGACTCTAGGCCAAAACAGACTGACAATGATGTTTTATTAATGGTGGTGAATGATTGATTTGTTTTCTGTTCTGTTACGGTTATCTGGTCGCAAAATGACAAATATGATCATGCTAAATTATAGTACAAGACAAAAAGATCTTTTTTCAGATTTCAAACTGTCTATTACTGATGTGCTTTTTTTTACTTTGGCCCCTGATTTTCTGTTTAATTCTGATACTCTTTGTGACTTTAAAGGGTTAATTTTGTCAACAACCTTTCATGCTGTGCCCAGAAAAAAACCCTGCTTTAAATATTTAATTACATGCACTGGCTGCAGCCTGTGAAGGAAGAGTATTGCAGCCCAAGATAGCTGCAAATTACTGAATGATTCAAAAGGCAGGGCAAACTTAAACTGCCTTCATAACGCAGTAGGATACAAGTCTAAAGAGCAGGCCAATAGAAACAGTGGTACTGTATTGGCTGGGGAAATGAATAGGCCATATTATAAAGCAGGTTTGTGTTCCATCTTTATGTTTTTTGTGATTTGTCTCAGGGATAGTTTTAATGTTGGCATGTTAATTGTGATTACAAAAGAAAGACAATTGTATTCAGGACACCATGTTTGTAAGGTATCAATAGTATCTAATACTGCTGCATTAAATGTTACTGATTCTTTGTTTTTTATCCAGCATTGGGGGCAACTGTGGATGTTTTTATCTACACAACAGCTCAGTGTTATAACTGGGCATCTTTTTGACCTAGGCCCAACACTGTACATCATGGCTTCTCCCTGAGGGACACTATTACGTTAGTTTAGGAAAAAGAATACACTGACTGCAGTATTAACAGCATAGGAGTAACACTAGAAAGATGGCTTCCTATTGTGAACAAAGTAAAACCCAAATGGCAGTGACTTTCACAGTTGTTATCTTGTGCATATCTCACAGGCTGTGCCGTGACTGTGGGCTTTTGAGTGTTTTTGACACAGCTCCAGCCGCAGGGGCAGGGAGTCTAACAACTGCTGTGACATTCCCAACGGACTCATCCCTTTAAAGTTTTTGCTGTTTCTCCTCCTTCCTGATCCTGATCATATACTGCCTCATTGTGGTGAAGCGACATTCTTCAGTGGGTTGAAAAATTCAGAGTCCTAATTGTTGGAAAAGCAGAGACAGGGTATAAACTGTGATCACCAAGACTCAATCCAAAATACTCTAATTCCTTTTGCTTGACTGCTGTTCTGTTTAGAAGGAAATGTACTGTAAATTCTTCTTTGTCATCTCAGATTAGAAGTTGGTTGATACTGAACAAACAGCTGCTTGCTGCTAGTCAGTAACAGTAGCCTATAGTGATACAAAAGGGACACAGTCGAAATAACTAATTATATAAAGGATTATGATTTTTTCATCAATGTTTAAGAGTTATTTCAGTTCTGCAACTGGCAGTAACACACAGTGTAATTTCATTGCGACTGCAACTTTAATGCAAGGGACTTGAGATTTAATGATTGAATGCAAGATGTAAATACAGTTGGATAATCTAGAAATATCAGACACTTCAAGTTATTTAGCAAATGATGCAACTTCTGACATCTATGATGGAAAGGCTTACTCAGCAGTAATAATTCAAACAACCCTCTAATAATAAAGCTAAACACCACAATAATCATTTTACAAATAAATAAGATCGTAGTAACATGGCAATATAACCACTTACATGACCCTTGTCTTCATCTAAATGTTGTTATAGTCATATCAAGGTATCTCAAGCCCACATAAAACGAGCCACTGACTGCTCCCCAGATATTGGCCTAGTATTCTTTACTTTGATAAAAGGCATATTCTTCATTCAGATCTAGTGGACGTAGCTGTGGAATCCATAAGACTTAAATGTGTCCCCTCTCTGAAAACACAAAATTCTGTTCTAAATAGTTTTGCGGCTCTAAAAGCAGCTTTCATTCCATTTGATGAATTTAAACCAGAGATTAATGGAGATTATTGGTTGTGACATTATGTACGAACTGTAAAACTAATCTGCATTCACACCAGAAGCAGCTGACCAAATCCTGCTCTTCTGTCTAATGGCGGATTTCAGCCAGCTGTTTGCAAGCTGCAGTGTTGCAGCAGTACTGGATACCAATGACGTTATATATAATATATGTGTATATATATATATATATATATATATATATATATATATATATGTTTGTCAAGTTTCTAAAAGTTGGTGAGGGGGCTGGCACTCATGCAGCAAGACAAGCAGATGATATCCACTAGATTCCTGATAATATCTTCTCTCTCCAATTATTGCACATAGAAGATTACTTTAAAAATAGGATATAACTATATTTTACTAACCTGACATAGATACAAAAATGTCAACACAGTACGGCGATAAAACAAGTTTTAAATGAACAATGCATATTTTGCCATTCATTTTAACAGATTTTAACTAAGAAAACGAACTAACTGCCCACTTTTACCACCTCTGCTGACATGACCTTGTTACTTCCTCAGTCTCAACATCTAACAAATACTTTAAATTCTTAGAAAATCTCACTGAAGCAGTTTGCAGTTATTTGTAGCATTGATATAACATTACAGGCCTTAAATTGCATGGCATTGCAGACTTTTTATCATAGTTCTTATCCAGCTGAAGTTAGAGTAAGCCCATTATTCTCCATGAGCCCAGACATAATTCTGTATTGCAGCATGGGAATTTCTAATCAAAGCATTGCTTTGGTGTGTGTGTGAAATCAAAGGGCGTGTTAAACAGACATTCAAAACTGAGGAAAATATCTATCACAATAGAGTGGTTAAACCATTTGTGTAGAACTAAACTCATGTTAAACCACTCATAATAGTATGTAGTATTTTAGTTCTGTGGTGAAGCAAGTGCCGAATTAGGAAGTAATAACAACTAATGTCTGAGCTTTCACAAGCAAACAGCGCTGTAGCTCATCAAAGGGATGATTTGTCATCAGACGTTTGTTGTGATAAGAGCATGTACACTAAAATCCAAGGTTTTTGGCTTATACTGTAGTCTATCAAAACACAACTTTGTTTTCACTGTCTCATTTTTGTAAATCTTGTAAGTATAATCCAGAAAATCTCCACAAATCTCACACAAGTCCTAATCTTGGAATTCCTTTAGCCCAATATGAACATTGGAGCAATATAACTAATATTACATTTAGAATGAAAGGGAAATAAAACTAAATATAGTCAAATTTCAGTGCTTTTTCCACACCCAAAAAGACATTGACAAATCTAAATTATTTACTTACTTTCGCTTAATTTTCTCAAATTTGGACATTGGCAGGATTATTACAGAACATTGTCAGCCTTCCATGCTCATGATCTCATCCCCTGATATTGGGCATACAGTCTTATAGCTTTCTGGAACATAAGAGAAACCATTGTTACCTCTTACACCTGGGCTTGTCTTGGTATGACAAGTCCAACTGTACACGTTGAGAAAGGTCACTGAGAAAAATAAAGACGGATACTCCATCAGGTAATGATTTTTCTTAATAACTATTGTGCAAACAATTCTCTAAACCACTGCGAATTTAACAAGACAGAGGTCTGGCTATATGGGATTATTTTGCATTAGCTGTCATAAAGACGACTTGTCTGCCCTGACTAAGTATGTTGCTAATGGCTAACAATCTTGAGCTACAAAGGGTGTGATGCAAAATTCACATCACTGATCCACTTTACCGCTCCAGTAGCACCAGACAGCTTTTCTTACCAAATAAGCTGAATATATAAGGCAACTGTCTGCTAACACACATCTAGAGTCAAAGTTCATGTGTTTGGCAGCTTGTTGTAATGTCCCTCTAGCATTAAGTTATATTGTGCTTTTTCCAATTATTGATATTAATAATATTTCTAAATCTAACACTTACTCTGCAGTTGTGGGACTTTAGCCTGTAGAAGAAACACAGGTTAGCCTAGACCAAAGCTCTTTACTAATACTGATCATATCTATGTTTTACAACTATTTTAATTGTTCATTTGGTCTCACTTTTATATGCCAAAGATGCCATAAATGCGTTTAACCACATTCAAAGAATCCAATAAAATCAAACAAAAGGAGGTGAGGTATTCCGACAGCATGCAATATTAATCAGCATATTGTTATAAGCTACTGGTTTGATGTAAGATATGGCTTCTCAAGTACAATTCCAAAGTTGTGTGTGGGTAAACAGAATGGAGGAACGTACAGAACTACACTGAGCTATCAATAGTATGTATGTATTAAGAGAGGGCAATGCCAGCATAACATTTTGGTCAGTGTATTATGACAGTGAAAGAACAGCTTAACTAACTGCTGACTAGATCTTCTTAACAATACACAACATTTCTTTACCCTGATTATTGCAGGGCTGTATTAGTTTCAGCTATACAACAGCAGATGCTGCACACATAAGCACAATGGGACTACTGTATAGCATCTGCACTTGTCTATGCATTTGGTGAATTATAAAAAGTAGGAAAACAATTACACTTTAGTACACACACTAGAGGAATTATGCTAATTACAATTCTATTACAATTATGTCAAATTTAGCTTGAAAATTAATGAAATATTAAAACACAATTATACTTAAAGGAGAATTCCGGCCAATTTTTACGTTAATCTTGATCGCTATAAATATGCGAGTACTTTCGAAAAAAACCCGACCTGAATCGGTCCTAGCAAACAGGAGTTGCAGCTACCTCTACGAGCTTCCACTGAGCTAAAACGGCAGTTGTCGGGGCAGGTTTTAGAGTGCCTTTGTGCCTCTTAACAGACACAAAATGCAATTAAAATGTCTGTGCAACATGAACAGGGCCCTTACGTAACAACAACATGCGTCTTCAACTTAGACATTGTTTAAATTCACCTACCCTGTCTCTATCCTGCCAGTAGCTAGCTCGCCCTGCTAGCTGCTAGCTTCCGTCCGTGATAAGTGTGTTCAGCCAGGCTTATTCTGTGATAATCATCACGCAACAGGCCTGACCAGGATCCTTGCTCCTCATTTCTCCCCGCCTTCGTCGCCTCCCGCTCCCGAAAACAATCCAGTGAGCGCCCGGTGGTCTGGCTATGTCCTCCAGAGGACAGGTCATGCTTTCGCGACAAAAACTTTATTCCCCCTCAAAAATAGGTAATTGAGTACTGTAGTGGTTATGACCATATCAGTGGCTATGTAACTATATGGAAACGGGCCAAATGATGTCTGTGGCTTGCAAGGATTGCTTCTCGGAGCAATCTGCACACTGTTTACCTTTTCCTGCTACACCGGGACTTCAGTGCAAGACTACAGCTATAGCCTTCTCTAACGCTATCAGTGTGCAAGCCACAGACATCATTTGGCTCATTTCCATGTAGTTACATAGTCACTGATATGGTCATAACCACTACAAGTTTTTGTCGCGAAGGCACGACTTGTCCTCTGGAGGACATAGCCAGACCACCGGGCGCTCACTGGATTGTTTTCGGGAGCAGGAGGCGATGAAGGCGGGGAGAAATCAGAAGCAAGGATCCTGGTCGGGCCTGCTAGCGCGGCTAAGGGAACTATCACACAGATTGATAATGCCAAGCCTCCTACTCACCAACACCAGATCGATCACACACAAAATGGATGAGCTACAAATCCACACGGAACTGTTAAGTGATGATTATCACAGAATAAGCCTGGCTGAACACACTTCACGACGGAAGCTAGCAGCTAACAGCTAGCAGCTAGCAGGGCGAGCTAGCTACCGGCAGGATAGAGACAGGGTAGGTGAATTTAGACAATGTCTAAGTTGAAAATGCATGTTGTTGTCACGTAAGGGCCTTGTTCATGTTGCACAGACATTTTAATTGCATTTTGTATTCGTTAAGAGGCACAAAGGCACTCTAAAACTTGCCGACAACTGCCGTTTTAGCTAAGTGGAAGCTCATAGACGTAGCTGCAGCTACTCCGTGTTGACTGCACCGATTCGGCTCGTTTTTTTTTTTCTATCGACTGTACTCGCATATTTATAGCGATCAAGATTAACGTAAAAATTGGCCGGAATTCTCCTTTAAAGGGCTTAAAGTCCAGTTAAGAAAATATTTTCCAAAACGCTTCTTAATTTTTAGATAGATAATGAAGCCTAGACTGATGCATTTGCTGGGAAGACTAAAGTTGGAGCAGAACAGAAATTTAAATTCCTCACTCCTGTATTAGTCATCTAACCTCCCTAAACATGCATCTTTCTTCAGAGCTTCACAATGCTTTACAGAATAAATTAATCAAAAGACACAGCAGTGGACTACACAAAGTATTGGCTTACACAATACTACTACCAAACACACAAATCTGTGCACTCCAAACAGGAATCAACCACGACCCTAAATCAGTAAACCTTGACTCAACCAAGGAAAACGTGTCTGCCACTGCAGAATTGTGACATTGGTAGACACAAAACAGAGACCCTATATGCTCACTCTGTCATAATAACAGCTTGTAAAATGATGTGTTTAGAAATGTGGAGTAAAAGTCTGAATGATTGTGAGAAAGTGCCTAATAGGAGAAGAAAATGAGGGGCCAATTACTGAAAATGGCAATGCCCTTTTTTCATACATCTTATAAATACACATCAAGCTGACTTGTTGGAGTAAAGTTGCCGAGCGGAGATTCAACAGGGCTGAAAGACTACATAAAATGACCCAGTGAACATAAACAATCCCCACAGACACACAGTCGAAACAAGCCATGCTTCTTGCTGGTCAATCTCATTAGCCTCATTGTGCCTCTGCCCTGAACTAGAGACACTACAGCATTGACAGTTGAAAACACTTCAACATCATTCTTATCTAAAACTAACACACATCCTGTCCACGACAATAGTGAAATACGGTAAATGAGCCCCTTTGTCACAATCAACAACTGTTTGCTACATTGTCCTTGAGTGCGTTATTAGGGTATAATGACCAGCCTGTAGATGCTTGTTGATTCATACTGCTGTCAGATAAACTTGTGGTGTAACAGCAGAACCCAGTAGCCATCAGCAGCTGTCATTCATGTTTTATGTCTAGCTCTTCTGGGGAAGTCTCTCAATTCACAGAAAGATACATAGCTCCGGGGCAAGATTCTGCCTGTCTACCACCTCAATGCAGCAGCTGCGACCTGCATACAGTGGGACTTCATGGTGACAGATTAGTAATAAAGTGTGCATTCACAGCAACATTGTTACATTAATTTCCTTCAGAGAAATTAGCAATAAATAAATACTCACAAGAGTGAGGAGTGTGAAGGCGGTTTTAGGGTGATGTGTTACTCCTCGACTCAGATGACCTTTTTTTTTTATGCATAAGTGTTTGCACCGATCTTTACTGACACAATGCTCCCACCAGTCTGCACACACCCACACACATGCACACACAAAATACAATTATGTAGGTCTCCTCAATGAGGTCTATGGATAGACAAAAAGCTACCTACCACATTTGTTTAATTACAGACGTTTGATTTAGATTGAGCCATGATGGACAAAAACAATTGTTATGCTAAATAATAAAAGCTGCCAGACTATGTTCCAATTGAAAACATATCCACTTTCAGATGTCATTTTTCTTTTTTGTCATCTCATCTCATACCCTCAGTAAAAGCAGTATTGCACACAATCAAAAACGTTTGGTAAAACAAGATAATCATGATTGAGTGTAACTCGTGGACATGCCGGCCTCCAAGCTAAAAGCTAAAGAGAGAATAAAATACAAAGTGTGCACTGAGGAATATCAGAGGGCTTTATAATGTAATTTCATACCGCATGTTCTCTGTCCACTGCATGTAATTTGTCTCATTCTGTGAAACAAATGTGTCAAATATGCATGTGCCTGGCTTAAATGTTGGGCAAATTTCAAAGCAGCACAGGATTTCCAGCGAATACTTGCTGCTATGTGTTTAGATACAGTAGATACGACTTGATTGATGTTTACAGTCTGTACTACTCTCTTTTCTTTTCAGTAAAATAATGTGAGAGACAATGTTGCACTTCCAGTCAGATACAACATGATCTGCTTGAGACACTGGCAGCCAGGATGAGAAGACAGATTTAACAGCTTAACATGAGTGTTTGCATATGTTTGTTGTAATCTAAATCAAAACAACAGTGTTTCTTGTTTTCTTTTCTCCTTTGATAGAAACCCAGAGCTCCCAGCTGAATCCTGCGGTGCAGGTGGCAAGCACTGTAGGTAGCCTGTTTTTCAGGCAGCTGGAAGACAACAACAACTGAGCTGTACAGTATGTACGTTCATTCCCCTGGTTCACACACTTGGGAGCTTGGGTGCCTCTGCACGAGGGATTCAAGGGACGTTTTTATTTGTGCTAAGTGGGCCTTGAAGCAATATTTGGAACATATACAGCAGCAGTTCAAGCTTCAAGGCCAAGATGTGATGACCTTAAATATAGATGCACTGGTATGGTGTTAGGAGACTTAATATGAGGGAAAGAAGCAGTTAACAGAACATTGTTGATCTTGAGTCCCTGCTTAATGAGCTCAAAGGGACAAGATGTCATGGGACTGTTTCTCTGAAAGGCTGTTAAAAATGGCATGATTAGGGAGGAGGCAGGGTCAGAAAAGATACAGTGATGAGATTTATTACACTGAGTAAGAAGCCCCTCAACTACAATGGCCCACCAGAGCAACATGAGCTATGTTGTTGGGTACTTTAAACTGAATAAAAGAGATGGCCCAGGAAGCGGGTGTGGCAACTCTCTCAGGTAATACAGTTGGCTGTGCCAGTTTGATCACGTCATTGACAAGCTTTGCTAAGTGGCAGAAGAATTGACAGGGGATGTGTGGGCTGTTCAAAGAACTCAAGAGGTAATAAGATCCATTTTGTGTTACCTCTCTAATGGGATGATGAGTTTAAAAGCCAGAGTGAGTGTGGCAAAATCACGAAGAGAGGGGAGCATTTGTGTCTCATGAGTACAGACTAAGAGGATTTAAGAAGGTGGCGGCACAGGGCACACATCATGTTCTAGGCCAACACTTGAGTGCAGTGTAAATGTGTGTGCCATACGATGGTAGCAAAAGAGATTTATTTTTATTCTATGTGGGACATTTGCTCAATTTGGCTCAAAACATTCAAAGTATGGAAGATAAGCTGCCTCACATTTTGAAGTTGTGTTTTAGGCTGACCACCATGGGACATTAGTTGTAGACACAAGGGGTGGCTCTGTGACAAGCCCTGTGTTTAAGATCCAGTTACAGACATAAATTAAAGTAATATAGACTCATTTTTCCCTGGTGAAGAGCAAGTGGCATTTGAGCTGTTGAGAAGTGCAAAGTGCGCCCAATTCATTTTGTCACTAAACACTAAAGGAAAATGTTTAAACACTAATATGTGTGTGTGTGTGTGTGTGTGTGTGTGTGTGTGTGTGTGTGTGTGTGTGTGTGTGTGTGTGTGTGTGTGTGTGTGTGTGACTTAACGTACACATGCAAGTTAATAAATGCATTTGTGTGCAGCCTTATGCATCAACACCTGTGTGCAACAATATGCTGCATTGTTCTCAATCAATAACTTGCATAGCCTAAACAAAATGATCAGCCGTGATTTTCATTTGTGAAATCTTACAAGGCACGTGGGAGAGAAAAGGAGAAACCACTGTCCATTGAAATAATATAAATGCACTTAAATATCATCAGTAATATCATCAGCCACTTGTGCATGGATCTAAAAAAAAAAAATAAAGTGTTGGGTGGTAAAATTGATGATTTGATATTTTTTAACAACAACCCCATCGGTTACAGGTTAGGAATACACCACACACTGCTAGCCCTCTGTTAGCACTTGCTAGATGCATGTGTTCATACAGGACTTAGTCTTAGATAGGCTATGCCACAGTGTGGGGGTATTAAAGCATTAAAGCAGGGCGTGAGCCTAAATATAACCTAGGAACCAATTTGCTCAGGGCAGCGTGATTTTCCACACGTGATACCGGTGATACAGGCCGCTGTCCCTGGTCCTGAAATTATACCGGCTCCATGAAAAACATGTGGTCGATGTTCATACAAGAAGCCGCTACAATTTTGAAAACAAATAGAAAGCGGTATATGAAGCCTATGAAGTTGGCTACGAGATGCATTAGAGTGTGCCTGAAAGGTTAATGCGGGTTTGCAGGATGCAGATAGTTCGACACACACACACTGCAATTCCTCACAAGCAACAGTGCGAGGCGCATGTCTAATGCAGTTCAGGGGAGAGAGAATGGGAGAGCGAAAGAGAGAAAGAGAGTTTGATTGATCATGTGGGCTATGGGAGCCTGCGAGAGTTGTCGAAAATTGCTGCATAGACGCCCCTTAGGCACCTATCTTGTACCCACTAACTCCAAACCATGCTGCGGCCAAAATAACCACAATTCACCAGAGTGCCTGTTACCAAAAGCCCTAAACCAGGGGCTGTTAACAAACCGTTTATTCTTCCGGGTTGGACTTCACCGGTAATCCACAATAGCCTACATTAACTTACCGCAGTCCTCACACAAGATCTTCCCAACATCCTTTTTTAGGTTCTTCACACTCGTGTCCCGAGGCGCAAACGATGCCTTGAAAACCAAGGGCTCGTCAGTGGGGTCCATGAAAAAAATGTACTTGTGGTTCTTCTTCACTTTGGTGCACGGAGCCTCAGATCCAAATTCCCCCACGGTGACGAGCTGTTCTCGCTCCAGACCCCCGCTGTTTAGGGGCCAAACATCCAGCACTTTGACATTCACACGGTACGGCTCCGCGGAGACGTTCACAGGCGTAGACTGCACCTTGCCCTCGATCACCACGGCGGATTTGTAAACCTGGTCCTGCAGGGAATTCAAACTCGGGGAGTAGCAGGCGAATGAGACCCCGATGACCAGCATGGATAAATGTACTGAATCAAGCCTCATGCCGCCTGCTTTGGCTCGGTGGTCGCTGGTCGCGTTGCGGCAGGGCTCTCTCGGCTGCGGGGCGATGGCGATGGAGCTGGGTTGAATGAAGAGACAGCAAGTAGGCTCCAGTAGCGCGGCAGCGCGGCAGACCTTGCATAAGTGTCCATGCCATCGGGATCCGCTGCTTTTTCGAGTGATTTCCAATGGGTAAACAGCAGCTTTGAAACGGGGAAACCGCGGGATGATGCTGGGTTTCAAATCCAGTCACTGCTTTCTGCTAATAATAAGGCATTGTAGATAAGCTAAGCAAGGAATTGGCGGATTATCCCCTCCAGAAGATGCCCCCTATGCTGCCATAGTAGCCTTAACTGCAAGACGACGCCACTCTTATCTTTGCCTAAAAATTGCAGTGGTGGGGTACCGCTATGATGATTTTCTGTATCATCTGCAGCGGAGGGAAAAGACGCAAAATGCTGCAGTGAACCACAAGTTTGGTAGTCCGGTCGCAAAACATAAGCCACGTTTCATTCCAAAAAATAAAACAATATTTCTGGTCGGCAGCTATAACGCTAATACGGCGCCTTCCACCGTGGCTCCCCCTCCGCTTCCCCCACTAGCCACAGACAGAGAGAAAATGATGCCGATTGCCAAGGGGCTCCGTCAACAAAAACGCAGGATTGGAGCACTGATATACAGGCAACCGATGGACCAAAGGGTCGATCTCCTCTCTCCCAAAACCCAGTTACTGTATGTCAATCACTCCATGGTGTTTTATCAGCAGTGATCTCACGTTATAATGAAACAAACGGAATCCTAAATCCATGACTGTCCCTCCTCAAAATCGCATCTTACTGTAGCCAAGGCATTACTCCAAAAATGAAATAGGTTCACATTGAAAAATGCAGCCGCATATAGTCCGGTGGGCCCAGAAAAATCATATGGCTGCGATGACTAAGGCTGCGAAAGCATATCAGATTCTTCAAGAGACTGTTTTAAATGAGTTTTGCGTCTCATCCCATTAAGTCATGCCCTGCATTCAGGTCACATTCGTTGCTCTGCCTCTAAAAAAACTGATGTTGAAGCACCGCATAAAATCCATACAGCTAAAACAGCTGCAATATTCGGGTCCAAAGCAAAGGGGAAAAAACAAACATTTTAATCACCTTAGAAGAAAATTAAATAAAAGTATGCTTTTCTGTGTTTTTAATATTGCCTAATGTGACGTGTTCGCATGATAGCACTATAAAGGAGCACTTTGACACAGGATTAGATCTAACTAAGAAATATTATTACACATTGGAATATTAACACGTTTGACTATCATCAATGGCAATATTTAGGTCAAGTTATGGTTGTAATGGTTTGGTTTAGCCTAAATGCCAATTAGAATGCGGATACAGGATGTTGTACTGACAGTATTCACAAAGAGCGACATCTGCTGACCACAATGTATTTAGAGCAATTTAGCACACTTGCTGTAAATGCTGTAGACTACATAAAACAGCAAATGTATTAAAATAGAAAATAAATTCATGAAATACACCCACAAGGACACATTTTGTGTTTTCATTTATGCGCATGTCCTGCAGACCTGACACAGACCTGGCTGCTCTCCGTGGTGCTGAAATGCCCTATTAGGCCTATATTGCTGATGTAAGATAAGGTATACAATCATGTATTACTGTGTGAACTGAAACCCTGTTTACTCTAACAAGAACTGCCAATGTGCTTTTAAACAACAATTGTAACATCATCACAGAATGGAGCACATGGTGTAACTCATTCCCTGAAAGATTCAACCATGCAGAGTGAGACACGTCATAATATCGACCCTAAATGGAAGGCGTTGACAGTCATACTCACTAACTTATTTAGACAATGCCCTCTATTACAGTGGCAAAAACTGTTGCCCTACCTGTTACCATCAGAAGGCAAAGCTGCAATTCCTCAATAGCACCAAGAGGAGGCGTATGCCATCTGAGTTCCCACAGTGCGTGTTGACATCAGAGGTGAAGCGTGCGGCGTTGAACTTGTGCGTGTGTCGCTCTCCGTGCCACGACTCGCCGTTTCTTGTCCATCTTGTGAAGCAAGCAGAAGCAGTCCGCTGTGGCGTCATAAAGGCCTCCGAGCGCATTCACATGTGTCTTGTTTTCCTTGTCTCGTCTTCTGCTGCAGACCGTCGAGGCTTTAAGGCGCTCCCCACTTCAGACCGAGCGGTGTAAGGTAGGTAGCTTGGTTGGAATGACGCTTTATTTACATGTCATCTAGATTGTTACTGTCCTGCAGCATTTAAGTGTCCTAACGTGCATCCAAGCATATGTCATTGCTTCGCAGAGTTTACAGAAGCATAATCTACAGCATACGGCCGTGCGTCTGAAATAATAATGGAGCTGCATTTGGAGCAGCGCCACTGCATTCCGGTGTTGGGATGTAGGGCAAAACTTTGTGAGGTGATCACAGCGGCTGCCTTTTACAAACTGCGACGACACCTTCTTTGAGGCTGAAATCTGAGTTGGACGTGGCACCGGCATCCAAGCACAACTGATTTTACTGATTCATATTCAGGATTACAAATCGGTCTGAAAAATAGGCCAAGTAGCCTAGTCATTGATGATAACTTATTAGACAGGTTGTTTGTGGTCTGTCGGAGCATCTGAGAAACCACGGCACAGAGACAGGGTCTATAGCCTATTAGGTAAGTAAATTAGACACAAATGCAACATGTCCCATGGTGAGGTTTTGGATTAGAAAGTTGGATACAATTACATTTTTTATGGGCAATTGAGGCCCCAGGAGTAAAAGGGTATTCCATTTTAGGCAGGGTATATAGAAAAAAGATTATACCAAAACGACAATACCTCGTTTGACTTTCACTATAAAAATATATATATATAATATAGGAATTACTTAGGCCTACCTGTGCGTGCATCCAGATTTGTGTTTATCCCATACCTGGTTAAAAAAAAACAAAAAAACAAAAGATCACGTCACAAAAGAGTGACACAACAAGGCCAGCTGCAGCTTTGCTTTAACAATAATAATATAAATAAATAAAGGTAAAGAATGAAAAGCTTGGGAAAGGAAAGTTGACGAGGATAAACCACCAAACGGCTAGCACGTTTCAGCATAAAAAGCCTCTGTAGGCCTACCTCATTCTGAACATCAGAATGAAATAAAGGTAAATAAATTGCGCTGCCCTGTTCATTATTTATTTAGTTTAAATTCATTTTTGCTTACGCAAATGCTGGTTTGTCTTATAAAGATCACTAATAATTTACTACATTTTGACTTCCCCAAACATTAGTAGGCCTACTGGATTTTGTGAGACAAAACGTGACGATTTCTGTGGAGGCGATCAGGAAACTTTTGCAGGGCAAATCCGAATGATTATCAAATCTAAACTTATTAAGGTTCAATATGAAAGTTAAGATGGAGAAAATCAGCTAAAGGGTAACCTCTTTAGGCCGGCATGCTCACGTCGACTCACATGAAGGTAGAACTAAATAAGCAGCTTAATGTTTTGGCCCAAACGTTATTTTAGACTACTTTTTTTTTTCAATAAAATGAACGTCACTTAGGCATATTTCTTACTATGTTTATTACAGCGTTCTAAGGCTCATCGGTTGTGTTATTATTATTATTATTGTTTTAATATTATACTTATCAAATATGATATTTTGTATTACTTGTAATTGCTTTTGCCTCATAATTACCGGAAATAATTAGGCTACCTCACCTTTGACATTCTGACTCAATATCACAATCTAGCTATACTTGTTCATTTTATCTATTTTGGTTCATTAACTTTAGGATGATGTCAGTCCTATACTTAATGAATTTCGGAAAGTTGTATTATTTACAAAAGGTTATTCAGTATTTTAAATTTATGTACATAGCCTAGGCTACATGTGCAAAGCAACATTTGACACAGGCCTTTAAAATCATTATAAATATAAATGTCTTAATAGTTCCCCGTGTGACAATACTCAACAGTTATACGTGTCTGGTAGGAGTATAAATGATATGTAAAATGTAAACAGATTTCAGGTATTTAAGTTTCTGGGTTATTCTTCCTTTACATGTAGGCCTATAACTCAACGCAGGCCTCCAGCCTGTGCCTACACTGAGGAAATGTCCACGTTTCTTATTTATTCATAACAATTGTGTCAATGTGGTATATTCATTTTATTTTATTTTTGAAGAAGAAAAATTATGAATGTTTAAACATTAAACTCACAAAACCTGAAAAAAACGGATCACAGATCAAACTACAAGAGCAGTCGGAGAGCGCAGACCTTCGCCAAGGCAAATCCACTCCCACCAAGTTTCGGGCCAGTTTTCCGTGATCCTACTGACAAACAGATAAACATACTGCACCAAAAAAACATTAACTCCTAGGCAGAGGTCATTACAGAATTTGCCCATCTATCATTAGTATAATAATCGACTTGTTTTAAGCTAAATAAAATGTTAAGGACCAATGCTCAACCTTTGAAGATGAATATTTGTGAAGTGCATAATAAATATGCCTATTGACTGAACGAATTCTGAATGCACGTCTAATTTAAAGAGTTCAGCTGCTGCCCATCCTTTTTACTTTGAGGAGTCCAGTAAAGGCTAGGGCGCACATCAACATTGAACGATTTTACGCACACAAAGAGTCTCCAAGATATATCGACCTAAAAGTGGAGAAGGCGTGCGTGGTTTAAAATGAGATTCTGCGTCTGTAGGCTGCTGGATAGTCCTATAGCTGTTTCACAATAGGCGTAAAATACGTGACATTCTTTCTCTCATTATGAATATTTTTATTCGACTTTATTGACTGAAATTATTATCCCTAAAGGCCAGATTGATCTATAAAAAAATATACTTGTGAGTTCGTTTTTAACATGCAAACAAATTACTGGTTTATTATTTTGATTGCTTATATCAAACTCTGCGTCATTCTTTCAGCGTTTTTTTTTTTTTTTAATACAATAGGTTTATTTTTCATGTCCTTATGCTTTGCCAGGAATGCCAAAGTTGTTTGAGAGAAATAAATAATAAATTCGTACATATAGTAGTACATTGGCACAAACGAATTTAGAGAAAAAGGCCTCTGTAGCATATAGATTTATCAAGTGAAAAGTCTGCACAATGAAATTTGCTTCCAGGTGGACAACAAAGAAGATGAATTACTGTGGAGAAAGTATCGCCAGTATGGGAACAGTATTTTCACAAATGACCAATAAAAGATAAATGTTGTATGTAGCCTATAAAGATGTGTTAAAATGTTGATAGCCTATGAATGTGTAGGCCCACATATTTTCACAGATGTGCATGTTTTTGTCTCTTCATACAATAACAGTCTATGCTGTAGCCTACAAACTAGACTACACAATAAGAGCAAAGCAAATTATGCGTATTATTTGCAGATATGCTGTTGTAGAAAACAAGTCAATCTGACACAATTAATATCACTTGTTGTTAAATGTGATGGCAGCATGCAGTTGGCCTGGACAGTGTGCTACTTAACAATGAAGAAGTGGTGGGCCTGTAGCGTCATAGCCACTCTACTGCAACACGACGCTCAGACCAAGCTTGGACACCTGGTGAGGCCACATTGAAAATAGTCTCCTGACTATAAGATGTGGACTGAAGTCATAAATCAGATGACTTTAGAGGTAACGGAAATAACTTGACTTGATGGTCGCCCCAAGGCCAAACATTAAAAAAATAATGCTATTATTCCATTTGTGTTTCTCGTGTGCTGCAGGCACAAGATGCTGCAAGTGTAGGCACAGATAATGTTATATAATTGGGCGATATGTTTGGATTATAGTCCTAGTGAGTATACGGATGGAGTTGTTTTAAAAGTGTCTTATTGACGTTTTGATTAAAAAAAAAATTCTCTGTGAAGATATTGCTTCTCAAATGAGTTCAAGCTGATTACTAACCGAAGGAAGAATAGGCCTACCCGGTTTATCTGTCCTTTTTCAAACCTCAAAGATGGGTATTTGTATCACTTTTAATCTAAACGTGGAGGCACACATTGCTATCACGAGATCAACTAGTTGACACAACGTGGTGAGGTAGGCTTAAGCGTTGCATCCCTAAATGTTGTTCCTAAAACCAAGGCCCTTTTGTACTGTGCTGCATGTCAGAAGAGCACATTTGAATTTCACTTGTGAAAGAACAACTTTTAATGTATTTTTTGAAAATAAATAGTGTGATGTTACTTAATCCACATGAGTTGTGCGTTTTGAAATACATAGTTGACAAATTATATTAATGCTGTGTCATTTCTGTGTAGGCCTATGTTAGGCTTAAGTTGATAAGGTTAAAATTGACTAGTTAAAGCAGGACCTATGGATCCATTGGCTGTAGGCTACAGGGCTGGTAGTGGGGACAAAATAATTCACTCATGTTATTGCATTACTATACTAATACATATTAAATATTTAAAAAATATATTTTATTGGGTGATGAGCCGTAATGAATTGCTTAGGGCACGAATACGAATTAGGCTACTGAGGGATTGCCTTGACAGGATTTATTTTTATTGGATTTTAAGAAATCAATGAGTTTGGCCCAACTTTGTATCCGTACACAAAACTCTCACACTTACATTAAGCAGACATTTGTTTGCGTTAAGTTACCAAAACTAATTCATCGTTGGTACATTAAACGTTTGCAGAGACACAATGATGTAGCTAGGCCTAACAGTGTTATGGAAGGAAGTATTTTCTCCTCTTACTTTGAAACAGAGGGCAAGCTAGGGTCTTTCCAGGCAGCAACAACACCGTCCTTATCAGAGGCCATTTCTTAACCAGGCTGCGAGAGAAGCATTTCTTATTTCTCAACCGTTAGTTTCGTTTTCGATATAAGTGACAGTTAATGCCTACACCTTGTGGGCGAAAACTGCCTATAGATAAAACACAGCGTCCTCGCTCTGCATTAACGTTTCCCCCCCTCGCCTTTTTATACCTCTATAGATCTCGCGAGAGTTTCTTCGTTTGCTGTGGCTGACCGTGGCTTTGCAGCAGACAGAGGGAGAAGGCAGGCAGGCAGCATCATGGCGGACAGAGACAGTGGTAGTGAGCAGGGAGGAGCAGCCACGGGCCCAGGCTTCGGTCCCGTGAACCCAGCGACAGGAGGGGCGGGCTCGGCTTCCGGGCTCCAGCATGAGACACAAGAGCTGGCGTCGAAGCGGGTTGACATCCAAAACAAACGCTTCTATTTGGACGTTAAGCAGAACGCGAAAGGCCGCTTCTTGAAGATAGCAGAAGTCGGGGCCGGTGGAAACAAGAGCCGCCTCACTCTCTCCATGTCTGTGGCGGTCGAGTTCCGTGACTACTTGGGGGACTTCATCGAACATTATGCCCAGCTGGGTCCGAGCAACCCGGCGCTGGTACAAGACGAGCCCAGGCGAGCACTCAAAAGCGAGTTCTTGGTCCGAGAAAATCGGAAATACTATATGGATCTGAAAGAGAACCAGAGGGGACGGTTTCTGAGGATCCGACAGACCGTTAACCGGGGGCCCGGTTTGGGATCCACGCAAGGCCAGACGATTGCTTTGCCTGCCCAGGGACTTATTGAGTTTCGTGACGCTTTGGCTAAACTTATTGACGATTACGGTGTAGAGGACGAACCTGCAGAGTTGCCAGAAGGGTCATCATTGACTGTGGACAACAAACGGTTTTTCTTCGACGTCGGATCCAATAAGTATGGTGTGTTCATGAGGGTAAGCGAGGTGAAGCCAACGTACCGCAACTCAATTACGGTGCCCTACAAAGTGTGGTCCAAATTTGGGATTACTTTCTCTAAATATGCCGAGGAGATGAAGAAGATCCAGGAGAAACAGCGGGAGAAAAGGGCATGCGAGATGCAGCAACAAGAGGAGATGCAGGCGGACGATGGAGACGAGGATTGATGTAGATAGCAAAAAAACATGCAAGAGTAATGAAAATAACAAGAGAAATATAATTAAAAACTCTACTGTATAAAGAAAGAAATCTAAAGATTTAACTGTAATGGTTTAACTCCAAGGGAGCATCACCCACAATATAAGAAACCTCCACAACCTGACAGTTATGACATGTTGTCTCATCGCTGGATGTTATCCCACTTATCCACCATTAATACAGTAACAGGCTGCTAAACAAAGTAATAACATTATATTTGAACATTGTTTCCTACTTGACAAACAATATTGAACTGAGTGTTTATTTCCCTTATTAACAGAAAACTTTTGTACCAGTTAAAGCTATTGTAAAAAAAAAAAAAAAAAAATGTTTGCAATGTTCAAATGGAATAATTGCCGAGCACCGAGGAAAAACGGTTTCCTTTTCAAGCTAATGACTTCAGCACAAATCAGATATTTAAATTTTTAAAACCAAAATTCAAAAACTGTGTAAAAGGTTGTCACATCTACTTGCCATCCTATTTACCTTTACCTGTGAGTACAGATGTGTTTACACATAAATCATATGAGGGCTAGGCCTGCTTCGAAAACTGGTTAGATGTCATGCAGTATAAAAGGAACATATAGGCATTTTCATCAAATGAAATAAGTGCTCTATTTGTCGTGCAATATGCATTGCATAAAAATCAAATATATTGAACTGGTCAATGGGTCTTGACATGATGACGTTTGCCAGAGGCATTCAAAGAAATATTAATATTGTAATTTTGTTTCAGTTGAAATTGTTGCCATGCAGATGGATATATTATAGACTACCTTTGTGTCTCGTTGTTAATGCAATGTGTTCATTTTAAAGGTACTAAATGTGTAATCGATAGAGGAAATGCAGTGACAACATGTAGCAAATGGCCTGAATTGCAGATTACTTAACAAGACAACTCCCTACACATACTGTGCTGATTGGCTTAGTGGTCTGAAAAAAGATGCAAAATTCAGTAGAGCATTATTGGTTACTACATCTGAAACATTTTGTGATCTTGTTCAGTCATAAAAGTCCAAATGGTGCCAAGGAGTGCTGTTTCTGCATGCTAATCTGCACTAAGACAGATTTCGTTGGTCTCCCAAAATATTGGCTTAAGGACCCTTCCATATGTATCTTTATCTGCCTGTAGTGTACGAATCTCAACTTTGAGTACCGAGTGATTTCCATCCAAATGCTTGGTGTAGTTGCAACAGAAGTTGTTTCAAAGCACGATTGTAAAAGGAGCGACCTTGCGAACAGTAATCAAAATATCATCATCATCATCATCACCCTATGAGAAGGGCCACTGAGGAGCACGGGACAAGACAAGGTGAAGAGGGTTCAATTCACCTGCTGGTGAACTTCCAGTAGTGTGTCAATGGATTTGCCCATCCCTACAAGTTTAAGATCGGAAGGTGTGAAGTTCAGTGGGGCTACTTTGGACACATCCTCATAGCTCCACTTCAGATTTGTAATCCCAAATATCTAACCAGGGGTGATGAGATTCTGTTTTGGTCTAATTGTAAATATTTGGGCTGCCAGACGGAAAACAACTGGTTCTAAACCAGTTCAGTCGCATCTCATAGATGTGTGATAGCAGTTTTATAAACACTGTCAGTAAACTTCAGAGAAACTGGCAACAATCAGATAATGTCATATTTACCTCAGCATTGAATTAAATGATTGCTCCCATGTTTAGATTGACTGGAAACCAGCAAACTAGACAGTCCTTGACCACCTATTTTTGGAGCCTCTGGTATAGCCTAAATTATACCTGATTGGGAGCATCCTCTTCAGCATATAAACAACCTGGTGCCTTACACACTCCGCATGCTTACACGCTGGCCTGGTGCTTTGGATCGCAGTTTGGCTTCTTTTTGTTAGTTTCCTCTCTCTTCCATTTTTGTGTCTCAGCCCCCTTGTGTGCTAGTGCACGACTCGTGGTGCTAAACGGGTTTGTTACAAACTCTTAAGAAAAATTTGGAGCGGAATTCTTAACTTTTTTCTGCTACCTTCCATCTTTCCTAACTTCATTGCCATCCCCATTCCCCAGCCATCCAGGTATCGGCCTACATGTAAACATGGAAGGGGGTGGTCACCTAGATGCAAGATGATGCAGAAGAGTTGGCTCTTCACTGGCCAAGCGCATTAGCTGGGAGAGCAGGGGCTGATTGGGAACATCGGTAGTAGCCTGAAATGATATACATTCTTGTTGGAGAGCCCCCCTTTGAAATGCTCGTTCTTTGGCTTGGGTAGTTATGTGTAAGTTGTAAGTCGCTCAATTAATGGGGAGCAACAAGCATGTCTTGTTTTGTTTTTTTGTTTTACGCAGTTTTACCTTTTCAGCGTTATTCCACATTATTTGTAATTTTGGAATGTTTTCGCCCACAAAAAATATCTATTTTTTTTCTGTGCAACATTTCATCACTGTGTGCAATATCGTATGTGCCAATGGTGGCAATATATGTATATCAATTAAATATATGATTACTATTTGAAAGCATGTGACTGAATTCCATGTTTATTTCTCATGAAGGAGTTGTATGCCTTTATTTGCACTCAAATCTCCATCTTGGAGTAAAATATAGTAAACCAAGGTCTTAGCAGCCTGTTGGGTCAAGCAGTTCACATAGTACTTTAACTTGAAATAGAACAATGTCACTGCAAGTATGCCTCTCTTTAGGAAAAGGGTAAACTTGGCTTATGGGTTGTTGAAGGTAGACTAAACACACAATGGAGTTTTTGTGAATAGGAAAACTTAAAAAAAAAAGTGAAATCTCCATTTTAGCTTTAAGCTAAGAAAAGGTGCTTCAGTCCAATTCTCATTAAAGTGTATGGTGAACTGTCTTCAGTGGTTGTTGTGTGTAGCACTTTGCTTTCCCAGGTTAATTAAATGCCTGACCAATACTTGTTTAAAATGATCTCAAAAAAGAATGTCGTTATCTCTTTTTTTTTTTTTTTTTTTTTTTTTTATAAAGATAAAGTATTTGATTTGCTCATTTGGTTTTGATGCATTAAATATAATTTATGTACATTTGACAAATTTAAAAAATAAATTTAATTTACCCAATGAGGGAAAATCTACATTCAAAATGTATGTTTTTTCTGTTTCATTTATTGTTAGAGAGAAAAAAAAATTCCCAAAATGTCTACAAATCACTGATAAAAAGTATGTTTAATTTTGATGTAGTGTTGTCCACAATGTCTGACTCTACATTTACAATGATGTTAATTACTAAAGCTTAATTTTACAGCCTTTAAAATGCAAACTTTGCAATGGCAAGTTACTGATGACTCATGTCTACATTAGTACTGTATGTATAATACCAGGCTGTAAAATAAAGCATTACTTTGTTCTCTATTCATTCCGACTGCTATTTGTGATCATCTGTATGCAACGATTGCTGTTCTAAGAGCTTTACTTCTCATAACACTAAAGAAACGAGAGCTTATTAATCAACCCAACACAACCTGCGTGACGTTTTAGGTTTTTTTTATTAATACATTTCAGTTAATAGCTATTTACAAGTTAGATGGATTTCTAGTCCCAAGTTAGATTTCTGGTTAAATGCATATTATGCAATGGTGTAGGGCTCCTCGATTATGGAAAAAAATATAATCACGATTATTTCGGTCAATATTGAAATCACGATAATTTAACACGATTAATCGTTGACTTCTGGGAAGATGTTGCAATTAGTGAACTTAAAAAACAGTGGAAAAAGTTAAATAAACAAATACAACAACAAAAAAACACATACAACTGTGAACTTTGCCTTAATACTTTTCCTATTTCAACTTTATTTTTTCATTCAGAACACGAGAAAATAAGAGTTTACTTGTAAAACGTAATGAGCTAAATAATTGTTTTTCTCGAATATTCTGTTTTTGTGATCATTGGAAGCCGAAATCATAATCACGATTAAATTTCGATTAATTTCACAGCCCTACAATGGTGTGATGTAGAAGATGTTAAAAATGCATTATCCCTCAGCAGCCTCAGTGTTATTTCTGCCTCTAAATACATGGCTGAGTTGCTATGACAGGGAGATGTTGCCAGACCATCTATCCTTAATATAAGGATGAGTTAAGTTCTTATGTCCCGCCCCCACAAACACTCACTTTCCAGGGAGGTCAGAGTGCAGGGTCTGGACATGCTCAAAGGCATGTTGTGAAGTCGATGGTCTCTCAGCCTCTTGGCCCCCCTGCTGGCCAGGAGGAAGGGTGAAAGAACCAAAAGGGGATGTGCTAAATTGAGATGGACTCCAGCCCAGATGCCAGCACACACTCTGAGTTTGCTCTTCATCCAAGAGATTGGTTTAGGTCATCACGGCTTTGGAAGCACAAGTGCAACGCATCACAGCTGATGATGAATTGTACTAATTCTTACCAAGACTGTCTTTGTGAATGCACAATGTATTGATGAAAGGCTACATAAATCCTTTTATTTTCATCTGTGAGTTTGTCAGTCATGCTTCAATGAAGCTCATTTTCACAGGAATGCTGCTAGGGAAGACTGATATAACAGGTTTAGTCTGGTCCAGCTGCCTCACTGCTAGCTAAAGAACTACTTGATCAAATGCATATTGTATTGCTACTGCAAAATGGTAATTATCACCTGAGCACTCCCTGACAGCAATGTACTACAGTGAATGGCCTGCTACAATGTAACCTACAACATCCAGCCACTTTTTACCTTTTGCGTTCGTGCATGCATATTTATTTGTGCTAGGGTGTTACTGAGCTTTTCTGCATATTTTTGGAAATGCTGCCTTTATTTTAACATTGCTTCCATTTTTATTCATCTTTGTAATTTAGTGCTCTATGGTGAAGCAAGTTGGTTTTGGTGGTGACGTAATTCATATGAGGCTTCTCTGGTGTTGGCCACTAGAGGATGCTCTTTACCTATAAATGATAGACTCAGAAACAGAAGGAAGAGGAGAAGAAAGAAGATGAAAGTTGCCTTTGGCTTCAATTTGGTAGAATTAACAACAGACAAATGGCACAAGGCCAATTTACAGTTTAGCAGGGCTTCTACTTGCATAGAATATGTACATAACTTTAGAATCATTACATAAAATTAAGCCCACTATTTATGTTTTTTGTTTTAACATTTGCTGAAAATAAAAAGTCCTTGAACCAAACGTACCATTTACACCACCTGAGCTCATGTTTTAAACGTCACAGTACCTGGCATTATTAGCAAGACATCTGTCATGAAGTATAAAGTTATTGTTTAAAGGAAGAAGACACAAGAAAGCGTGGGTGCAGAATGTGTAATAATTATCAAGTATATGTAGGCCTATGTTGAAACTACAGGAAAAAAAACAAACTGTAGGTTGTGCCTTTTCAAGAGTGCTGTACCATTGTTGTACAACCTTTATTTTTACATGCACTGTTGATGTAAAAAAATGTATTTAAATGTGGATAGTTTTGTGGGTGGGAGAGTAGTAATGGAAAAATGAGCTTGAAAGATTAGTTTTACGCCCTTTCATTTAAAAAAAATTTTTTTTTACAAGTTCTTTAATGTGGGAGGTCAACTTCCTAAATTGCTCTCTTCACCCTTTTTTAAATAAAGAGAGAGAGAGAGAGAGAGAGAGAGAGAGAGAGAGAGAGAGAGAGAGAGAGAGAGAGAGAGAGAGAGAGAGAGAGAGAGAGAGAGTGAGAGAGAGAGGGAGGGAGATTATGGAATGCTGTGATGTCATCAGCCCAGTCATACACACAAAGACAAGGAGGACCCACAGGCGCTCTGACTCTCTCAGCTTAGTTAGCATACTCTGCTGTGGAGCGGCTGTCTACATCACACTGTGAGTACTTCAGCAAATTCTACCCTTCTCTTACAGCTCCCTTTTGTTTTATATCACTTACTTTTTCTGTTCACTTCCCCCCTTTCCCTGGGTTCCCTTCTCTGCACCCTACAATGTGATTAGTAGACACCAATCTGTATTTCACCAGTGTGATAGTTCTCAGTCTGATACAAGCTTTCTTTCCCTCCAAGTGCTGCTTATGTGGTAGCCATTGTTTAACTACCCACTGTGATTGGAGGAGTCCATTGCAATCCCCTTGTTAGAGAAACCGGCTCATGCTGTCCTGGGCTATGACCCTGTTGTTTTTTCTCTTAGAAACTGACAATGTTAAAATGGAGCCGCTATCTTGTGGGAGTTTGGGGGAGAAAGGAACATGGGTTTGGGAAGGGATGTGTGGTGGGGAGGGGAAGGAGGGCCACTGATGACAGAAACAGTCCCATTCCTTTAGAATCTCCACCCATTTTGGGCTACAGTCTTTCTGTCAGCTTTAGAAACAGGGTTTGGGCTCTTCCGTGTTAATGTAGGGAGGGACAAGATACCAACTGAAACAGTAAAAGAATGACTGGAAGAAAAAGGAAACGTTTATGAATGTGGCAAAGGTGGGATCAAGAAATATATAGGACATTGAGAAAAATGTAGAATCTATAGGGCACAACATATTCTTCCAAATGTTTAAAGTGTTTTCTGTTTTCTTCTTGTAGATTGTCCCAATGATGACCTCCAAAGACAAAGAAAACTGACATATTTGTAGAGTAGGGAAACTGTCAGCACAACACAGAAAGGAAACAGGGTTTTGTGTGTGTGTGTGTGTGTGTGTGTGTGTGTGTGTGTGTGTGTGTGTGTGTGTGTGTGCGCGCGCGTGTGAGATTGTACCTTATGCACAAAAGCATGTGTGGGAGGATGAGCATGCGCCTTGATTTATGAAGACGAGTTTCTGTGGGTCAATAAGAGGGATATTAGAATAAAGAAGCCATGAAAGTCTTTTTCTAATGATATGAGGCTATAAACCAACATTGTTTACCTCAAGAAGCTGCCGGCCAAACGACAGCGCCTCCTACCTCCGACCACTTTGCCAGGTGGTACCAAGTTAACCCACCATTCAGCCGCCAGCATGCTGCAGCAGATTTTAAAGGACATGTACATCGACCCTGATGTGCTGAATGCTCTTAATGAGGACCAGAAAAAGACTTTGTTCCTGAAGATGCGCCAGGAGCAGGTCCGGCGCTGGAAAGAACGGGAGGAGGAACTAGAGAGAGAAGGGGGGGATGCTGAGTGCATGCGAACAAAGTCAAAACAAGGTAACCATGTTACAACACATCAACACCACCTTACCTTTGTGAACTTTTCTTCTTCCTGTTTAGCTGCTGCAACAGGGTGCAGCTTCAAGTTTTTCAAGCATACTGACTGTCACACTTTTAAACAAAGCTTTTCACAGAAACCATCTGCCCCCCTTTTTAAGGGTTAACATTTACAATCCATCAGTCAAGATGTTTGCAGTGAATTACCTGATAGACAGTTACAAAGCACTGCAGAAGCATGTGTGCATTGGCTATGACAGATATCCTTTGCTGCTGGATGTACTGTCACTGCTGTAGCTCGTGTATACTGTCACCTCAACAGCTGTTTGCCAAGAAAGGCACAGCGTTTACCTGAAGTCCATTTGCCAAGTTAAAAGTTTCCTGAAATACAAACTTGGGCTAACAAACACCAGCTGCTCCACATTAATGTGTCTGTAATGCAGCATGATGTACAGACATAAACCAAAGATCATTTATACTTCACTTACATGAAGTTCTATTTATATCTGAAGTCCTAAACAATTACGGCGGATTGATGATGTTGGTGGATTAATGTTGACATCACACTCACAGATGATGTCAGATGATGTTAACATTTACACAAGTAAAGTATATGTCATGGGAAAATAATATTCACACTGAAATGAGTGTATTATAAGAGGCATGTATTAATAGTGTTTTAAGACGTGCTGTTATGATAGATATTTACATAATGGTGAATGTAAAGTAGGTGGCATTGTGTCTGTATGTGTTCACACGCACATAGTTTTGCTCTCAGGCTCTCACATAGATCATTTTGTTCCCAGTCAAACCACACAAGGTAAGCCTAAGAGCGACAGAGAAGAATATTCAGTGGGTCAGAGGTGTCACTCATATCTGGAATGTGCATTTTGATGGAAACTAGACTAGATAGAGATGACAAGTTAAAAAAAAAAAAATGTCAGCAAGGGAGGAAATCCACAAGCAGTGCGAAAGGTAAATGGGTTTATCAGGAACTGCCTACCGCTTAAAAGTGACAGTCGGACTCAACAGAATACATACAGCAATCAACAAAACAACATAACCAGAAACTCAAAAGGCTGTCCTGAAACTGGTTTGATGCATACTACAGAATCTTGCCTGTCTGCATTTTCTCTTTGGTGGTAGCAAGTACTACTATGACAAATGGCTTTTGTAATGACTCTGACATAACAGTGTTCTGTTTTTATATTCCAAAGAAGGATTACTACTGTAGATGACATTTGGAGGGATACCGCAGTTGCTAAAACCCCACCTGAATATGACTTAAAGCTAATTAACAGCATGCTGCAGTTGGTGCATTAACTCTGAGTGACATAGTAATGTGATCTATCTTGTCTTGGCTCATAACAAAGCACTTACTATCAACTGTGGTACAGAGTGAGAGAACAGTGCTCTTTCTATCTCTTAATGACCAATGCAGCTGTCCTTAGGAGGCTGGATGGAGACTGCAGGCTGAGATCACATGGTCACAACTCTTCTCCACACGGGCTGCCCTCGTCTACAGCGCAGAGGAAATGGTGGCTAGTTTGTGTTTCTGTGTAAAAATAGGAAGTGAGTCAACACTCAATCTCTCACACAATTAGCAGGGAGCGAAACAGGAAGTGTGCAGGAAATGTATGTGTGTTGAAAAACAAAGAGAGAGTTAGATTTGATCCGGATAGCCTCGTGGGCTCACATGCTGAGGTTGTTCATGGGACTTTTGCTGTGGTTAAGCTGGCTTTGACTCTGACTATATGCTGGCGTGTTTGTGTCCACGTGTTTATGGTATATGCAGACTTTCACATGAGGCAGAGACACAGCTCAGTGAAGAGTTTCTGTGACTAAACTTTTTTTCAGATTAGTCACCTTGGCTTTATTCTTAAGACATGGAAGTACATTTGAAACAGTGTTTTAACATTGTCTATTACAGAAAGGACCAATGACATATGCCAACACATTAATCTTCAAAATGTCTCTTTACTCAGCTGACAGGATTCATCTCACCTGACAATGGTGTTGTGATTGTAGCTGCCAGATTGGGCTGATAACTTGTTTACCAAGGTATGCTCTGACGTCTGTTTATTCGTAGTCATCCTGGTATGCCCTGCTACAATACAATCCACAGGGCAGGCTGGCAAAACCAGTTCACTATGAAAGTATGTTGTCCTGTTTTTAACTCAACAAACTGTCACCCCTTGAGCCCCAGTCAGTTGGTTTTTGTCTATAAAGTAACTTTATACTTTCAACATTAGTCACAAAGCAGTGACGTTGCTGTTTGTCGTGAAAGTGTGTGTGCCCTATTGTGCTTGCATGCTTGTGCTCGTGTGAATTCATAGTCCTCACAAATATAGACAAATAAAGAGAGTGTAACAACACATCTCATGTATTGGTATTTTAGGGTTAGGAATTGGGTTTAAAAGTTTGGTTTAATGTCAGAATTAAGTCAGATTAGGGAATGACAAACAGTAAATGAAATATATACCTCACAAGTATAGTTATACAAAAACGAAGGCAGGGTTTTCCCCTGTCAACTCAGCTTATATTATCCATATGAAGGTCCTGTTTCATGCATTTATGATCTGCTGCTTGGGCCCCACCAGCTGTTGCTCCTGTCTGTCTATAAACCAAAACAGCAACCACAACTTAGCAGATACACGGGTGTGGAAGTTGACAATTTTATCTCAGAACGAACAGAGCTATAAGTGATTATCTGAGAGACCTGAAATATTTATCTATACAGCATTTCAAAATAATTGTTTACAAATTATGACTTTCAATATCCTGAAAAGGTCACCAGTAAGGGTGTAAATCTTCACTGGTCTCACGATTCGATTTGATTACGATTATCCTGTCAACGATGCAATATCTCGATAGCTGCTCTTAAAAAAGACACTTCCTGAATGTAGCGGAGTCTGAACACAACAGACAAAAGGCAAAAACTAAAAAAGCAGCGACCGGAAAATCAACAAGTAACATCAGTAGGCACTAATCGATTGTGGTCTGTCACCTCATCGATGCAGAACCGTCTAGGTCCGCATCACGATGCAATGATTCATTTCAACACCCCTAGTAGGCAGGAAAGTAGTATTTGGATAAAACTGCAAATGTTGGCCAAATGCCTAATAAAGGGCACACATTACATCAAAAATCTTTCTTTTATTAAGTTTGATTTCAATGTATTTCCCTTAAAAAATATGATATTGTGGGGGGTTTTTTCCGTTTCTTTATCCCCTCTTTGAGTAAAGGATCTTTGCATAATTTACATTTATAAACATTTTCATGCTCAGTGTTTCAATAGCCAACTAACTCTTATTTTGTGTGTGTGTGTGTGTGTATGTGTGTGTGTGTGTGTGTGTGTGTGTGTGTGTGTGTGTGTGTGTGTGTGTGTGTGTGTGTGTGTGTGTGTGTGTGTCCTCCAGCCAACAGTAAGAATGTGAGCTGGCTTCTCGGCCGGGATGGAGATGTGGCAGTCATTGTGATCGGGGAGGTGGATGAGTTGAGTTCCAAATTCATCTGCTCAGGAATTGGAGAAAAGAAGGCGCAGAGTCTTCAGAACAATGCATAGTAATATACTTCTGTAATTTAACACAGACAGGGTTATTTGTTAGATTACAGGCAGTGAACAGCATGTAACATGAAAGTATCTATTAGTGTTTCAGTGTTGTTTACAGACTGTGATTTGAAGCATTATCAGGTTTTTTTGTTGTAAACTTTATCCTGATATGGCGTGGTCTGATCATGTTTTGCAGCCACCAAACCATTTTGAAGAGCAGAAAAACCACAGAACCTGTCAGAACTGAGAGAGAGAACCTTCCTCCTGAAACACAACCTGGAATTTCACTGAATTTAAAGGTGTGTAGCTGTTTGTCTGTGGCCCTAAGAAACCAAATCATGTTGTGCGTCGTAATGATTTTCAAGCTGGGGAACAAAAATTATTTCATGTGAAACTACTGTCTAGGATTAGGATTTTAGGATTTTATTAGGATCCTATTAGCTGATACAGAACTGCTGTACTACAGAGCTGCTCATACTGGGGTTTACACAAATCAATAAACATGACAAAAGATAAGACACTTAAGACAAAAACAACCAAATTATATTCAAATCATGAAAGTAAAGCTAACAATATTTTTAATGCAGACATACTATAAATATTCTTATTTATATCAATTTATATATAGGCCTGTATTCATATACACTAAATTCATAAGCACTAAATAGGCCTATACATAGAAAGTGAAATCTTACAACATATTCCTATACATACCTGTATATGAACGTAAAGATATAAAAAAGCTGATATAAATAGAATAGAAAGATAGAATCACTGGTCAGTCAGACAAACTGCGTGTGTGTGTGTGTGTGTGTGTGTGTGTGTGTGTGTGTGTGTGTGTGTGGGGGTGTGGGTGGTTGGATGGTTGGACTCCTTTTTCATGTTATCTTAAAAAGAGATTTGCTGCGTTGTCATGGCAACCTTGCACACACTGAGCCAAAGCGCTGTCTCATCTGGCCTGACCACGATGGTTCTCTGAGCTAAAGCTGCAAACTGCTCACTCAGTGGAAATATAAGCATCCCAGCCAGACTGATTTTCCTGCAGTCACATTACCACACCCACAGCACATATATGTTTCTAAAATACAATAGTTTGGCAATATTTTATATGATTAACTCTTATTTAACTCTTAAACTCTTGCTCTGTTCTTCTCTGCTCATTCAAGTACTGAACTGACTCAAAGTTAAGGAGGATGACGTGTCGCCTCTAGTATCATCTAACATGGCACTGTCTCTCCCAACAGGGGAAGTGCGGAGAGACGAGCACGTTACTCCCTCTGCCGGTGAGTTGGAGCAACTGCCTGCTATAGCCTAATTGAGCTCTGTGCTCTGGGGTTGCATCATGGCCTTTAACACTTGTGTAATGTCTTTGTTAAACCCACAGGTGTCAGTGAGTGAGCATTCATCACTTCCAGCAGCAGACAACGTATTTGTTAATTAAAGTAATTGTAGGTTTTTCTTCATAGATGCTGCTGCAATCCAGTTTTAGCATTTAACATATTTTACTGCTCTTAGTATACATTCTCAGTCTTTTATAAAGCAAAGAAAAATTTACGTTCTAGTGTCATCTGCACTAAAAAACACATTTTAAAACACATATCGCAGCAAGATTTGACGAACAGTATAGCAATCCACTCCTCAGCTCTTTGAAATGTGGCTTTAGTGTGCCTATGTGTCTTTTCATGGCAGTCCCACCCTCTGTGAGCTACAGGAAATAGTGGTTAGGCCAGCTGTCCCCTCACTTCCAGCCTCTTTGTAGATCAGCTTTCTCCCAGCATTCTCCTTCTCTGTGCTCCCGCTCGTCTGAGCTGCTGCACCCCTCGCAGCTCTCTCCGGGGAACAGCTGAACTGAACTGTCCTCCCACTGGCTCCATCATCGCTCCAGCCTTGGGTTGTCTGGGGAGTATGCGCTCCATCTCCCCTCGCTTTCTTTCTCTTTCTGTGTTTATGTGCACGCAAATGTGTGGGTGTGGGTGTGCAGGTGACACGCGCTGCAAGAACAGCTGAATCACAGACAAGGCAGGATTTCTGGACTGCCCTAGAACAGATGGTTGGTGAACTTGATCGGGGAATTAAAACGCCAGAGATAGAGAATGCGTCAGTCACAGATGGATGGGATTGTGGGATAGTCTCTTGAGGTTTGGGCGCGTGAGCTCTCCTCTGTTCTCTGTTTTTCCCTCCTCTTTGCCACAGAAGGAGATGTCTCTCCTATATATACTGTATATATATATATATATATATATATATATATATATATATATATATATATATATATATATATATATATATACCAGAATTTTACAGGCCCCAACACATCTTTGGGCAACCCAGCCTGATGTGGCAATGACCATCCACGCCTTAGGAGGTCTGGCCGGTCTAACAGCCTAAGCCTCCCTTTACAAGATTCTGTTTAATGTCTTGTTTGTAGGTAGAGTGATTTGTTTCTGGAAAAAGGAAAGGGGCTGGTTTGGTGCTGCTGATGTATTAGTGGCTGTTGCTAGTTCTGCTGCAGGTTTTCTCCAGTTGATTTAGAGTGGTAAGGAGTCAGCCTGAGAGAGGAGAAGAGAGTGAGATTGTTGATTAAGACGGCGTTAGATCAGGAAGGAAGATTAGCGAGGCTGCTTGATTTCCAAGTCACCTTATAATTTTTACTCCACACATCCTTTACTTCTTAATCAGTGGTCATAGTTCTGTGTGTTTCATTGTGGCACAGTGTAGTCATTGGAGTGCTGTAATTTGGTGAATCATTTATCCAATGATTTAATCAAACATGACAGTAATTCCACTGTATGTGAATTAGCTGTCAACACTGATCGCGCTCTTCTGTCCTCTTTTGTCACCCTTCCCTTTGCAGCCTGAGCCGAAGTCAGCCAGTGCGACTGAGGAGAAGTCAGTTCCCCAGTCCTCCATCTGCTTCAGGCCTCCCATGAGAGCTAGCCCTGTCAATGTGAGACCAGCTTCTGCAAATGCAGCACCAGGCTCTGTCAACACGAGACCCAGCCTGGCAAATCTGAGGCTGGCCACCGCTGCACAATCCCCTTCCCCCAGCAGCGCTGTCAAAATAGACTCTGGAACAACCAAAGGTGGCCTGCACTCACAGGAACCTCACAAGCCCCAGGAATCACAGGGTGGGAAAGGTGAGTGAACATAGCATCACACTTACATGACGGTTCCATTCCCCACAATCTTTCAGTTGCTGACTAACCAAGTGATATACACAAACATCACCATTATGATGACATCATGGATACACAGCTAAAGCAGGCATTCCTGAAATTTGGATATCCGTGAATCTTACTCTATAACTTCTGTTATGCTTTTTAGTCAGATGTTATATTACGGAGAAAGACTGAACACAGATGTGGGTTATAAATTGAGTCTACAATATTGCAACTAGCTTACATGGCAATCACCACAAAAGAACCCCTTTCCATTGCTTCTTCTCTGTGAGCAATAATGGCTGCAGAGAGCTGAACAGAACCAGTCAGAACAAAGTTCACACTAGACAGGTTTCTCAGTGCTGCAGCACGAAAGAAGGATTTATTTCTCCAAACCTAAGGAGCTCGCCAAATAGTGCCTCAGCCCGCTGGAATCTTTATGGACTGGCAGAGTCAAAAGAGGCCAGCCTAGAGGGGAAAAAAGCTTCTATGACTGGTATTTGTGTTGTGGTACCACATCGCCACACACACCTGCTCGTTTGGCTTCCCTTTTGTCAAGGGTGCATGTTAGCAGTGGAATTGTCAATAAGCACTAGCTTTGATGAGGTGCATTGTTCATATAACCAGAAAAATGATGGTGCTAGAGGACAAACTAATATTAAATGAGACCCTGCATTCACTTTTTATCAGTATGTGAAAAGTATGTGAAAAGAAGGTCATATGTTGTAGATTGCACACATTGTTTAGGCGACGAGAGACACACAAGAGTTTAAGAGTTTACACCATGTTGTTTGTGCTATTTGGCAGCCTTTGTCGTCATTAAACCAGTAACAACTGGAACTTTGTAATGCACGAAAGCATGAGGGGGAGAGTGGTGGCTAAAACTAACCAGTCAAATGCACCCTTTTACAGGCATTACATTGAAACTGTTTTCCCCGTTTTATTCAGTTTTACACAAACCAGTGGGGTGCTGTATCTGTCTTTTGGGGTCTGATATGTGGTCTATGGTATTGCAAATCTCTGCCTTTGTCCATGCAGATGCTCATTGTGTAGATAGGAAGGATCTTTTTCTTCATATCATAGGCCTCGATATGAATAATATAATTTATAGTAATATAATGATAACAATAATAATATAATTTAAAATAATATAATTGTCATTGGGTCTTACAGTATGTTGCACAGATTACTTATTGTTTGAATTATCATTGTGATTCCCAAACTTCTTGTCTGAACACAGCACCCAATTTCATGAATTGACCACTCATTCACCATACAGTGACCCAGTTATTTAGAAAACATTAGTAATGAAAGGTTGAAATTAGCACCATCTAGTGGAAAACAATGATACTGTAGAAAAAAAGTCCAGTTAGACAGAAAATCTGATCTCCATAAGGTCCCTCTGCTGGAAAAATGTTTATCCTACAGCACATTAACACTGCAACTGTTCCTCTGGGAAGACATTGAGTTGTTTCAGATACGAATCAACAGAGAAGCTTAAGTCCAACAGAAGACTTCTTCAGTATTTTAATGTTTTGTGGGAGAGTAAAATGTCAAAACTATCATATTCTCTTATGTGGCTGATAAATAATAATAAAAAAACAGTATACACACACAGAAAGACAAAATGAAACATACATAGCAACCCTGGTCCAGCTGCAGGAGCCCTTTTTGTTATTCCTTTGAACACTGATTGTGTATGGTTTGCTGGGTCAATGCCATGCTTAACTAGTTTGGTTTGAAATGAATGCAGAATTAGATACATTGTCAACTTAACATTATCTGAATCAATGGCAATGACTTTCTTCAGAAAAACACCACATTATCAATCTCCGAATATAATGACACAATGACAGATAGTTTCTCAAGGCGTGTCTGTTAAATCTTGTGTCTGCATGGGAACAATAATCAACCTTAAAAACGTTGATTTCTCCCTCTCTTTGGTGTCTGGTTCCTTTTGAACATTCCTGGAAGTTTATTGTAGATTTTGGGGCCCCGGCAAATCTCTTCCAAAGCCAGAAACAAGAGAGCTAACAAGCTCTTAATATTGTACACCAAGAGGCGAAATCCTGGAAGTATTGTTTGCAAATATTGACTGAACTAGACTGGACTGAACATGTCATAATTAAATAGTAGTGAATTTCTACTCTTAATACCGTCATGTAAGACATCTATTTGTGGAATCATTTGCAGTGAGCTCAGTACTTTCAGGGTGATTTATCAATTTTATCAGTTTTACAGAACACACATGACTAAAACCTGGTTATAAAGAAGAAACCAAAGATACATTTCCAATAAATCATGGTTGCGCGTGTGTGTGTGTGTGTGTGTGTGTGTGTGTGTGTGTGTGTGTGTGTGTGTGTGTGTGTGTGTGTGTGTGTGTGTGTGCCTGCACCCACATTGGTGGCTGGATATGAGACCAGTGAGCAATGCCAGAGCAGCAAATAATAGACAAATGTAGGGAAATGGAAAAGAAAGGGATAGGAACAGCTGGTGTGGTGGGAGTTAGAGGTGGGCTGAACACAGTGCAGAATAAATGTGTCTTGACTGTGGACAAAAAATCCTGACAGAGTGTCTGTCCTTGACAATGGCAGGAAGCTTATTCCAAAGGAGAGGAGGAGGCCGATTAGGATAAGGCTCATGGCTCAGCTGTTTTCTTTTGAATGTGGGTAATGACAGGGATTCCTGCATCCTGTGAGCAGAGACTGTGGCCCACACAACACTTGTAGAAGATGAACTTAATAATCTGCTTTAGTGACACTCATTGTAGTTGCATGTACCCACTGGAGCGGGACTAAACTTGTTCTGACCTACAGAGTATAACACTTGGGAATTCAAGAAGTTGATTGAATGCCATGAGAAAACTAATAATGCTTTGCTTAAACCAGAGAGGACATCATACAACATATTACCACATTGAAAGTAAAGATGATGAAGATGTAGCTGTCAAATGTCAGGAAAGAGTTAGAGGGATTTTGAAGGTTATGGGATAGAATAATGTTTTAATTCTATTTGAAGTAATCAACTTTATTGTTGTTTAAAATACAGCATTCAAGATGTTTTAACTTTAGGAATGACTATGTTTACTTCAGTCTAAAGATGCTTTGATTACACTCAGGTAAAAATCTGATTAAAAAAAAAATAGTATAAGAAATCAGTGTGGAAAAAATAATTTAAACAATGCCATTTTAAACAGAAACAGTGTTTATTTACTTAGTGCAAATTAATTGCTAATGACTAATCCCTCTTTCTCGCCATTTTTCTCTTCAGCGTCTATTACCTGAAGCATCCATGTGCTGCCAATGTCACAAGAGGACCTCATTTACTGCAAAGTGCAATGATCAGTGTCCTCCCTCAGCATGAAACACAACTGTTTGGGGCAGAGGGCATACAAAATCTGGCTGAAAATCAGTATAAACCAATCTACTCCTTCTAAAAATACTATGTATTTTTCCTTTAAAATCTATAAAAACTGAAAATGATGAGGCTAACTGATAACTTGATGCTATGTTAAAGTTACATGTCATCTGCATAAAAACAAAAGTGGAGGGACATATAAGGTATTTTAGGTTTAGGGAGCGAGCGTGTAGAGTCAGTGTAAGTGTGTTAACGTGTCATATGATTTTAACATAATGTGCTTGAGCATGAAAGTGCATAAATCTCCAGCAGCTGGCGATTTGTGTTCATATGTGTATGCGTGTGTTTATAAACCCTTCTCTGTCTGTCGGTCGGCTTTCCTCTCCTCTGTCTTCACCTTCAGAGGGAAGGACACACATTCCTGCGCCGCTTCCCGACTCTAGCCCTGGGCGACGCTCAGCCAGAGCTGATAAGTGACAGGGGCCCCAGCCCCCATACAGGAGGGCAACCCCCCCTGCTTGCTACACACACACACACACACACACACACACACACACACACACCCCTCCTCTCCTCCCTGCCCTTCAGTCCACAGACATGCTGCTCGGGAATTCTGCCCTCTGCCCCACTTCTGCCCCCCACCTCCTCACCCAAGCCCCCCCTCCTCTCTTTCTGCCAGAGACGTGGAGGTCTTTAAAGAGATAGATTGGTCTTTAATTTTTGTGCTAGCCTGGTCAGTGACACTGCTTCCCGCCCCCTCCTCTTTGTCCTCCCTGTACATTTACGAGCTGGACTGAAATGTAAGGAGTGGCGTTCCAATGCCCTAATGGGAGATTAATCACTGTTGACGAGTGATTTAATGCAGAGATTCTCTTTCATTTTAATGTGTGTTTTTGCAGGTAGCTTTAATGACTGTTTCTGCTGACAGGTCGAAGAGTGCAGCTGCTGGGGAGAGTTTCAGGCAGAAAGGTGTGGGGTTTCAGCATTTTTTGGGTGTGTTTAGACAGGTTAGTCAGGTTACCTGTGGGAGGGTATTAGGGTTTTGCTTCAATATAAATAATATATACAAAAATACATATATATGTATATATATATATATATTTGTATTAGGCCTATTTTAGTCCATGCACATAACACAAATTCTTCCTCTCCTTCTCTTTCTATCTCTCGGTCTCTCTATTAAGCATTCAGCTCAGACCTGCACAAAGGCTCTGAGCTTAAAAAACTCTGGCCATGGGTGTGTATGTGCCTGTGTCTGTGTTTGTGCGTATCTCTGAGTGTAACTGTGTGTGTGCTCGGTGCGTGCCTGAATGTGTGTCAGCCTCAATTGCTGGAGCCTATCCAGGGTTTCCGTGGTGACCACACAACACAACTAGACAATCAGAGGCAAGCCCACGCAGTGCGGCGAGAGGACATTAACACAGGAACTGCGGGTCAGGGAGCAGAGGAAGGCAGGGCAAGACAGGGGGAGAGGAAGATGAAGAGGAAGGTGGAGGGAGGTGTTGGAGCCACAGGGAGAGAGATTGAGAGGGAGGAGAGTATACAAAAATAAACAATAATACAAGCTTAAAGGCAACTTTAGGTCTTCCACTCTTATGCCTGCGAGAAATCAGGAGCTTTAAGGTTTCCTGGCCCCGGGAGTGCCTGTGTGGTTTTGGCTGTAGCCTACCTCTGTGCCCATGTGTGTGATTCTGTGCTTTGCCGTGTTGTTAGTCAGAGATGGCTACATACGTGCGTGACCATGAGCAGGATGGCTGTGCGAAGGTGCATGCTTGTGTTATGTGTGTGTGAGCGTGCACGGACCTGAGTGTAACATAAGAATGTGTGTGTGTCTTTTGAAATTCAAGTGTTAGAAACTGTGTGTACGCTTGTGCATGTTTTCACTTTATTTTGTGTGTGTGTGTGTGTGTGTGTGAGAGAGAGAGCTTGTGTGCGTTTGTAACCGTGCACACTGGCACTCTCACATATCTCTGTCCCCCGGGGATGACGCTAAAAATATGTGGCTCCTCAAGCCTTCTGGTGTCTGAGCAGCGTCTGTCTGCTCTCCATTGCCGTCCCTGTGGCCCTCCCTCCCCTCCGTTACTCCTGTTCCCTCCATTCCTCCCTCAATTACACCCTCTTCCAAACAGTACCTCAGCAAGCGTGCATGCACGCACACACACACACACACACACACATACACACACACACACACACACACACACACACACACACACACACAAACACTTACCAACTACACCCAGCTGTGTCCCTACTATACTTCCACTGAGGATGACCTCTGCTCAGCCAGAGTGGGATAAAGGGAGGCGAATGAAAAGGAGAAAAAAACAGGTAGAAAAGAGTGAGGAAAAATGTAGGCACAGTATTTGGAGAGAGGAAATTATCAGTTGGTGTGGGAAGACTGGATTGCTGCTTTTGCAACCATAGCATACATGTGTTGAATGTGTAACTCTCATTGTTTATGGTTTTTGGTTTTAAACTGATTTTCACCTGGATTTTATGTTCTCATGCTCCCAAAAGTTGTTGTGTTTCCAGCTGCAACAAGACACGGACTGCTGTAGTTTACAGTAAACAAGGTCCTCTTGAGACAGGCACAGCCCAGAAAATAATCCTATAATACACAAAAAGAAAAATTGATATTAAGCAATGTTTATGTACTAAAAAAGGAAGTTAAAAAGAAGAGTTTATTTCATAATTGTACAGTGTATGGCAGATGCAGAGAGTAGCACTTAAAACAAGGAAACTGCAAATGCAGTGACAAATAAAGTTACACAAAAAGATTTAAATACATTTTGGTAAAAATTCTGAAAATGGTATTTTTGAATTTTGAGTTTTTAAATAATTAATTTTGAGCCAATTTTGAAATATTCAAAATATACACCCCAAATTCCAATATTTATTTTTTTGTACTTTTTTAAAAAAAAAAATACATAAATAAAGAATCAAAATGAATCACCGCTCTGTGTATGTCAGCCAGGTTCTCACCCATATGTTAGAGCTCTTAAGGAAATCTGACCCTCTCTTTTCTCAGGTATTGGTGCATCAGAAGCATCTCGGAGGACTGCCTCGGTGGAGGCCGGGTCATCAGGGAGCGCACCAACCTGTGCAGGGCGCGGCCGGGTGGCTCAGCTGATGAAAACCTTTAGCGCCGAAAGCACTACATCCCCCACACAGACCCCCTCTCGCAGCATCAAGCCTCCTCTCCCCACCAAGCCTAGCCACTTGCGTCTAACGACCACACCTACTGTCAGGTAATGCTCACACACTGATGCAGAGACGCCCACCAAGCTTCAAGCATCCCAGTGATTCAAATAAAGCTACACTGGACAATGTCAGGCCCCTAATGTGGAGCTTCAGCCAGTGGGTTAATGGGATGGAGAACTCCAAAGGTGGAAAAGAAGAACATGGTAATGTTCATAATGTTGCTGTCACTCCCAAAACCCAGCAATGGAAATGCTTGAATGTAATGGTTTTATTTTATTATTGGATGCTGCAGTACTGTAAACACTCTTTGTGGGAAAGAAATTCCAAAGCAATTGAATGCAATGTATATGTATTTTTCCAGGGAATTGATGACTATCACATTTATTCACTTGGTGTTGATGCTTTGGCAGGGCTGTGTGAACACCAATTCATAAACCCTATAAACACAATATTGTTTACTTACCAGTGACATTATTTTTATCACTTATGAGCAGACCCAAACCGAATCGGAGGATATATATATTGTTTTTATTTTACAGTTTTCAGCAGTGATCTAGAATGAAAATCTGCAGAATTTAGTCAGACTGTTTTTCTGCTTGTGGTGGAGATGTGTTAACATTCTGAGTTTTGTTTGAACTTTTTTTGCATTGTTGCTTATGAGACAGTTTGCATGAGCGCATATGCAGATACACGAGTGACAGCAGAATGGGCATGGGCAGGCATAATGAGGTGGAATAAGGCACAGTAGGGTCCTTCTTCATCTTGCTGTCTCCTCTTTGGGAATACTCTAAGGTTGTTTATTTGTCACAATGCAATGTATGTCTCCCTCTGCCACCTGGCAGGAGCCTCACTGTGACCTGTTGTGGACCAATGACAGTGCCAAATTCATCGTCTGTCACTCCCAGTGGATCAAGTTAGACAGTTGATGCCAAATAATCCAGAGTGTTACTCTTCTGCTTTTTTCAGTACTATTCTAGATATGTGTTGTTATACATTTTCTTTTTTACATTTTCTATAGGGGGAAAGATGTTTTGTAATGGGATGTTTAACATTACTACAATGCTCACTTGTAAAATTAAACATTTTTTATCTTTGATTTCAAGCTTGTATGGTGCAATCAAAGAAACAATAAAATTGTGTAACTTGTACACCTACTCTTAAAGGTCTTACAAGTGTTTTTTTTTATTATATTTATTTCTGTTTCTTCCACAAAATCATATTTTTTTGTTTATGTCCTCTAGGAAATGAGAAAGATTGATGAGAATCACCCCAAAACTCTAACATGCCATTTAGTTTGCAGCTAGTTCACTGAGAATACATGCAATTTTTTTTACTGTCCAGCCTCCGCAAATACACCAGCATGCTTCACCAGGGCCCGTGTAAAATTTGAATTTGAATTTTAGCAGGGCCACACATCCACCCCCATGCTTGTTATTACTGTGCTCAGACAATTCCTGCTTAATTTCCAGCGATGCGCCCACAGCTTTGAAATGAAATTCAAATGTTTGCCGATGCTAAAATTGTGTGCTATATTTTCACGTTTCTGTCTGTGATTTCCATTCCAGATCGCAGTTACCTTGGCTAACGTTTGGCAGATTCTGTTTAAGGGACATAGCCACTGTAACACATCAGCTTACTGGGGTGAATAAAAGCAACACTTCAACACTGTATATGTGATTCACTAGCAAGGACCACACCATCAACCAGATACGTTTTAAACAATTTAATAACGAAAGATGATTGGAATGCGAGGCATGGAATCGCTGGAATGCGAGACGTAAAGTCGCAAGTATTCATTAGTTGACTTGATGTTGACTGCGTTTGGGGAGGCTTTGGTATGGAATCCGCCGTAGCACCCGGCACGACGGACCCCCTTAGACCCCCCTTAAATAAGAGGAAAAAGGAGAGGAACAGAGAGAGTGGGAGGGAGGGGTGCAGAATGCGGGAACGAATGAGAGGAGAGGGTTAGGTGGGTTTTTATAGGAATACCGGAAGAGGCGTGTTTGAGGTGTGGCCTTGCTCCTGAAACTCTGCAAGGTAGCGTCAATTAATGATAAAGTGAGAAATTCCCTCTGCTGCTGTATAGTATCTTCATTGTCATTTATCTGGCAGAATAATGTCTATTTCATGAATCTGGGGGTTAGAGTAACAATAGTATCTGTGTCATAGCAGCTATAGGATGTCAGATGAAAGACATATTTAGAAAGTATAATTTAAAGGGGAACTATGCAGTTTTTTTTAGCTTAATTTACCTTAATTGAACAGCTTCGGAGTCATTGGAATGGTTATATGACTTTTTTTTCAAGTTGAGTGGTGGTCGTCTCGCTCATCCCTAGCACCTGTGAGTGGAAAAAAACACCCTTGTAACTTTTGGCCGGCGAGCCGCCGGCCTCAGCGTCAGGAAGTATCGCATGATATCAGGTCTCGCGATGTAACGAATTGCTTCACAGCACTGCACACATACGCCCATTCAGGAACCGGCTAACAAGATAGCGATTGAGTTTTTCACACTATCGTCATGGCTGAGCTGGCAAAAAAGAAACAGAAAGCTAGGAAAGCACTTTCGGAGGAACAGAGAAAGAAGAAACGACAGACTGACCTAGTGAGGAGTCAGACACAAGTAAACAAAGGAGCTGCCAAATATCTATTCCAAAGCTGTAGGGGGAGCTCTATAGAGAAACCTGCGAGCAAAAAACGAGAAAACAGCAAAGAAATGGCCAAAACTCAAGGGGGTAAGCTTCTCCTCGGACCGCGAACCTCCTATGGTGCCATTTTGATGCTAATAAGCACTCACCCCCCGTTAGCATTCCATTGACTGCCATTCATTTTGGCGCCACTTTGACAGCGAATAACTTTACATCTGAAGCGTTTAGAGATTTTTTTTGTCCATGTTTATGTGTTTTATTATTAATTAATATTATGTTTTCTTACATTAGCTGTTTAAGTTTAATTACTAATGTTAACTAGCATTTTAGTGATCAATAATTAGCCTGTGCCTATGTTATCTCCTCTACATATACCTACGCTCTCCGTCTCTGCAAGATTGGGAATGATTGAGATTTCTCTTGGCACAGCTACCAGAAGACTTACAACTTTCAGACAGGTTGCTCACGGCACATTTACGTTGTCTCTCTCAGTTGGAGGCTGCGCAGTAACGCTCGGCGCTCACCGGAAAAGTGCTTCTAATATCCTTCACTGGTCTCCGTCCAGAGCAACGGGATCTGTTGGTCCATTATATATATGTCAATGCCAAAACTGCGTAGCGCCCCTTTAAGAAGTTAGAGTGTGTGTTTCCTACCTGTGGCTGGCTTTGTCCAAGGAGATAAGATGGAAAGCCAGATCTGTATATACAAACAAACACACATACATGCACACATGTAAAAAGAGACAAACAGAAAGACAGAGAGGATGTTGGTGTTCCATTACATAACAATTGCAACAGTAGACCTGTAAAGCAATACACTAATAGTCTACAGTAGTCAATGTATTCTCCAAAGTGTGTGTGTGTGTGTGTGTGTGTGTGTGTGTGTGTGTGTGTGTGTGTGTGTGTGTGTGTGTGTGTGTGTGCGTGCGTGCGTGTGTGTGTGTGTGTGTGTGTGTGTGTTATGGGACTTATGTTTAGAGAAGTTCAGAGGACAGTGATTCATCAAGACTCTTTCTTTTCTTAACATGCTGCATTCACAAACACACACAGTACTATCATCGACGCTGTATTTTTCTTTTGAGGTAAACTTTATCATTACAGTTTGGTCGAGCTGAATGGGGTAAGTGTGCAACATCTGGTGTGAACCAGATGTGCGTGCCCCGACTCGACCCTCAGATCAGACCCTAAAAGAGATTCCTCTTTGTTGTTTTCAAGAAGACATTAAAAACACCTTGCAGAGACAAACTGCTTCCTTGATGAACGTAACTATTGTGTATCATTGCTTTTTCAAAACTCATATTTAGAACGTCATATTAACTGAAGACATGAAAACTAGTGTAATTATGCCTTAAGTTTTGTTATTCTGCATGTCATCAGAAAAATACCACAGAAGTGAAAGAAATAGTCCCGGTAAATGTAATGTACACTGAAGTTAGGAAAATGCACTGCACATACCTTGTACAATATGTTAAACAAGGTAAATGATAAACTACTCAAGATAGCAGTATATATATTCAAGAAAATCTGCAGTACAACAGTTCAATAGCTTGATGTATTTAGATTTTTACTGACATCAAAGTGCAACTAAATTACATTGAAAATATCCTGTAAATGCTTTATCTAAAACATTTTAATGGGGTGAAAGTGTGTCATGTTCACCTCTCCAGTACACATTTCCCAGCTGGGGAAACATATTTCAAAGTCAGGCTGATGACTCTTGTATAACCATTATACTGCTGCCACTCAATATAGTCTCCTGGTGGAACACAGCTAAAATCTACCTTATACTTGCTGTAAAACATGTATGCACACATGTTAAAGCATTACTTTGTTCAGTAAATGCTAATGCTATTCCCAGATGCTAAGACAATACTTATGTCAGAGGCTCTTTTGATATGGTTGAAAAAGTCCAGCAAAGCAATACTTGACCTCGTCTCTGCGCCTTTTCACAGACAAAGTGAAAAGACTGGCAGTAAAGTAGGCATTCCAAACAATGCACTATTGTCCAAATGCACATGGATCTTGTTGTATGTGTGTAGGCCCACATATAGGTAGGCACCAGTGTCGCTATTATGTTTCACAAAAGTGCATCTGCTTTGACAAACAGTCCACAGTGAAGCAAATCCCAGCACATGTGTTTATATATATATATATATATATATATATATATATACTGTTCACAATCAATTTTACAGTAAGCTACCCATCCTGAAGAATTACAATATTACACAATATGAATCATATACGGTACGACTGTACACACACTGTAGGTGCTTGTGCAACACACTGCAAAATGCTGAAGCACGCAACTGTGCAATGCCTGCCTCAATCTCTGTTTCCCAATGAGCCCAACAATGGCTGTGGCTGTTCTCTGATGCACACAGACATCGTCGAGCAGTTTCCAGGAGATATCTGTGGCAAGTCCCTTGGTATGTCCCCCCACCCCCTCCTCCCCACACACTTCTCCTCTTCTTCCACCGAGCCTGGCCACTGCTGTCGTCAGGGCCCTCAGACAGGAGATAAAAAAGAGGCTGTTGTTGTCTCCTTGCAGGAGAGATGGACGCCTGTTTCTCTCTTCTTTTCTGCCTCACTCACAGAAGGGGAAGTGAAGGGGAAAGAGACAAAAAAACAACAGTGTGGAGGAGAGAAAGAAAGCTCTGCTGCGTGCTGTGGCGTTCCACCACACCACCAATAACCCCCCTCCCCTCTTCCACCACCAGCCCCATCCACAGCACCCCCAGTAGAGAGAGAAAGAGCGAGAGAGGAGAGAAGAGAGGGGGGCCGGGGCCATGTGATACAGAGAGCATGCGGGCACAGCTTCACCCCCAGGCAGAATAAACGGGGGCCTGCTGTGTCTCTCCTGCATGATTAATCTGGCTGAGGGGCAGGAGGACTGCCACAGCCCTGCCTGCATTAACTCCCTACTCTCCAGGTCCGCATGAACACACACACAAACTCACACACCAGCAGTAGACCCATGGTGAGACACAGGTTGATATACACATAGTGCTGCATGTGCTAGTAAAGAATAGTGACTGACACTGAAGTGGATTCTTATTGGGGTATCAGATTCTGGCACCATTAAGTTTAACTGTATACTTGTCTTTTGCCAAGGGCACCGTCTCACTGTCGTTTATGCACTGACACGACACTGATCCTTCTTCACGTTGCCAAACTGTAAAGGGCACCATGATGTGAGGCCATTCAATAGTGTTGTTTATTAGGTAGTTCTGGGTTTCTGTGACTCATCCTCTCACATGACCTCTGTCTCCCAGGCAACATTGTGGATGTTTGCTTGTGCCGGTCCTGTCTTTTGTGTAATTCATACGAAACAGATGGTCCAGGAAATGTAGCTTACTCTTCAAAATTTTCCCAGACAAAGAGTATCTGGCATGTGATGGTCAAATTTTCAAATCACCATGACAGCTTCTGAGGATTGCACAGAAGGCCTGTCATGTTGTCTCACAGTATTACACTCAGTTAATGTAGACATGAGACATTATACCAGAAAATAATGTATACTGTAACCGTCACTCCCACGACTGGCAGGACTAATTTCTTCCATGGACTGTCGTGGAATGTTTTAGCCCTGCTGTAAAGCAGGAAGTGTTGTGAGGACTGGGGATTGTGCAGCAAGACCAAGCATCAAAAGGCAGGCAGAGGGTTAACATCCTGCAGTCCGCTCCACATTAACTGGAAAGGAATGAAGTGTCAAGCATGTTTTCACCACAGCGAGACGGTCAAAACCCTACCCCATCCTCCTCCCACCAACCAGTCACCTCTCAAACCTTCTCCCCCCATCACTCACACACCTCCCACTCCCAACAACCTCCCACAGCCATGACCAAATTATTTTCCAGCCTCCCGAGATTTGCTTTGCCAGACAAAAATCTGCAGCGCAGTCCTGATTCAGTGCGCAAGCATACTCAGCCTCCCTCGTCTCTTGGTGCCTTTCTGCAACCACCAAGAAAATAGGTCTTCCTTTTTACCAACTTGGCCTCTGTTGAGACAGCTCTTTGTGTGTTAACTTTACAGATGTGAATTGCTACCAGCCAAACAACTTGCCTGTCTGTGTGTTTACCTTCTTAATTTGAACAATGACTTGTAAAAGTGCCATGTTTTGCAATAACTAAATGAATACAGGTATGGTACTAATACAGGTGTTTTGGATTGAAGGGCTTGAATGAAAGTATTGAATGAGCAACCAAGACAAGGAGAGGGAGGAAGCACAAGACAAAGAAAGAGGACGGACACTCAATGATTGAGAGAATAAGTGAAAAGGGGAGTAGAATGAGAGTGAGGAGAGACAGAACGAGGGAGGGAGAGAGAAAATAAGCCCCACCAGTGAGCAGGCCACACAGCCCTGCCAAACTGCTTGAAAAAAAAGCCCCCTCTGTTTTATTTATAGTGCGCTGTATCCATGGCAACCAGAGAGGTCAGGCAAGCTGGGCCTGCGCTTCACCCTGCTCTGGGGATTAGGATTTCACAGAGGTTCTCAGATGTGAGGAAGGTGGGCTAGAGCAGCCCGCTGCTCGCCAACGCAGCCCTCCTGCCTTTTGGTGGAGCCTGGGCCCTTCAAGGGAAGAGAGGGGGAGCAGCCGAGAGTCATGGGAATACTGTGAGAATGGTGGTTTGTGGTGATGGGGCTTGGAGGAAGGGGACTAGCACGGAAGGGAAACATACACGCATGTGAGCAGTTTAATGCAGAGGCTGCTTTGATTAGGTACCTTCTGTCACACCAAGGTTCATTGGAGTTTAATCTGTTTTTGCTTTGTTTCTTATAGTAGAAATTTAAAAAAGGCCATGCAAGGTCATGGGAAACTTTGTCATTTGGCAAGATACTTTAAACTGTTACATGCGTTAGTTTAATATTTATTACCATGTGGTAATATATAAGTGCAAGTGAATTAAATTGAGAGAATGGTGACAAAAAAAAAATCGATAACTGAAATTCACAGCAGAATTTGAAAAAGTGTTGGATCTTCGCTTAAGGTATATTCTTTGCAGTGTTCTCACTAATACATTCACATTGCCAAGCATTTTCCAAGAATCAAGACTAATTTACTTCCCCCACTTTAAAAAAAAAAATTGTGGGCTTGTTATTTTCATCCCAAGAAAGACTCCTTCCAAAACAGCTAAGCCAGTTGGAAGTTGGAAGTATTTGGATAAAAGAAGCAGAGAGAGCTAGGACAAGAGAGAGGGAGTTCTAGAAGAGATGAGGAAAAAGCTGATTGCCCTCCAGGAAATGGATGGTGTGACTACAGCAGAGACCTCCAGATTCCTCCTGGGGCAGAGGACGTGCGTTGCTAGGAGATGGTTGTTGGGCTGGTGTTGCCATGCGTGGATGCTGTTCCCTGCCATGCTCCGATGTGCAGAAAGACAAGGATTCAATACTCTTTCAGGGAGCATGCGTGAAAGGGCCTTAAGAGCCATGGAAAAAAGAAAAAACTGTGGTCCATCATCATCATCATCATCATCATCATCATTATCATCAGGGACTACTGGTAATTACTTCCCCTGTCTCTAGGGGGCACCCTCAGCACCTGAGTCACAGGACTAACAGAGCAAGCTTTTACTCCCTAGAACTGTGACCAATCCAACATTTGTGGTCGCCAGGAATAGATGTCACAGGCACATGATCATTGGAGCTGCCTCGGAGATGGTCACTTTGTCCTCCTTAGAGATGAGTATGGTTTTCGAGGGGGAAGGAGGACAAGGTGCAATGGCACTCAAGTCACTTGGAAATTGGGCAGCTATGGGCTTGCATGGTTGTTATTTCGTTTGTGCAACACCAGTCAGAAGCACTGGTTTAGATGATGTACAGTTTGGATTGGAGTCAAACATAGCAAGATACAATAAGTTATACAGGTTTTGAAGCATATGCAGCAGCGACTCAACAGAGAGAAAGCAGAAATATTAATGCTGAGTTCAGAGATCAGGGAACAATGATCTGACTTATCCAGATAACATAAAATGTTCCCACACATACCTGTGCATACATGTATACAGAGATAACAATGTGACAGAGGGTGATTCATTCAACAAAATAACCATTCAGGTGAGCGAAGACCTTGACATGTGAATCTGAACTGCGTAAAATTTGTACAATTTGCCCAACATTTAAAGATGAACTTCACTTTTAAAGAATGTGTATTGAACTGACTTTTAATGTTGATTTATGTAGTCTAGGCTTAGACTTGTGAAACCCCTCAGATCATGGGAAATGCATTCCTGTAACACCATTCAATTACACTTTACGGCCCATTATATTTTTGTTAATTAAATAAAATGAAAAAGTGAATCTTTTTTTTATTTAACCATCTGAGAGTGTGCAAGTTTGCAGTTTGATGTCTGCATTTCCATTGATTTGGCTTTGGTTTTTCCTCCATTTCAACATATTCAAAACACATGAAAACAACATTTTACAGTAATAATTTAAATATAAGCTTTGTTGGAAAGTAGGTGAGCATTTATGTAATGTGAAATCTGAAACAGGGGAACTAACACAGAAATGGATGATGAATATTTAAATACTTTTGGGGCTGAAAGAAATCACTATAACACCCTATTTGTGTTTGGGCCTTAAGTTGTGTAATGCTCTATATAAATGATATTCAGGTAGCAGCATAGTTACAACAGAGCCAAGTCTATTGACAGAGTATGGCTTCTAACGTTGTGGCCATCTTATTTCTACAGCACGAGACAGTCTGGCAGTATACTAATCTGCCTTGAACACTGCACCATTCTGTAGCAATGCAGATACAATGTTGTGTCTCTATGAGCAACAAGATGATTATATATATTATATATTGTAGTGATATTTACACTCACCGAGGTTCACAGGAAGTGAATTATATTGCACAGTAGGTTTTCAGTGGAGGTTGTGTGTTAGAGTAAGTAGTGAGACAAGTACGTCAACCTCAGCAACCAGGTTCAAGGCCCTCTATTGACTCGCAGCCCACCTGCTCCATGGCTGCTGTTCTGCAGCCGAATCTTCTACATTCATTTATTTATTTAAGATGGTGATGTAGAAAAGAAATAGCCACATTTCTCTTCTACTCTGACATACATTCCTGCATTTTTTTTTTCTTAAACACAATAACATACAACTCAAGGAAGCTTTAACAGTTGTTGCTTTTGCTTTTCTGAACAGCTGGTAAGGGGTATACAGTGGATGTTTATACCTGGGAATAATCCTCTCTGGTCCACAGGAACTGATATGTTACCAGAAGCAACAGCAACAGCAGCTTGTTTGGAAATCAATATACAGTAAGAAGATCTCAGCAGTTAGCACAAGCGCTCATGACCACCTTGGCTGGACAAATTAAGAATGGTTACCTGCAGAAACATAAAAATCCAACAAAAACAAGGTCAGTATGTTTGAAAAAAAAAGAGTTCTCAGATATGTTTACAAAAGCCAAGCAGCAAGAACATTGAAAGCTTTGTGGAGACAAAAAAACAATTAAGGCAAAGAAGTCTCCCGTTTGTCCAAACTTTTGTTTCTACATAGCTGATGCTTAAAGCCTTAGACATATTCTTAAGGGGCAAGACAGAATGACAGCACCTTTATGTGTGAATGTTCAGAAACATAAGGGGATGAAGCAGCGGTTTAGGGTCTAAAGGGGTTACAAGGTGATCAGATCCAATGACTGAAATACACACAAGGTCTTTTGTGCACCAAGCCTTTCTGATAAGTGGAGCCCCTATCTACTCTCACTCAACGCACATAACTCCATGGAAGCAACCTGATACAGACACTGCGTGCAGCGCTGGACTGATTCTCCAATATTCACCTCATTTCATTTGATTTAACACCCAAAGTTTTCTTCACTTGCATTTCTTACATATTTTCTTCTTCAACTCAGACCAACTTCACTCAACTACAAATTTTCAACTACAAACTTTTCTTTCTTAATTCTTTTCTTCTTCTTCTTCTTCTTCTTCTTCTTCTTCTTCTTCTTCTTCTTCTTCTTATTATTATTATTATTATTATTATAATTATTATTCAACATGTATGGGGGACTAATATTTGGAATAGGGTACAGGGGATGAGTAACGCTGCAATATACTAGCTGGCTTCTTAGTAGTCTTTTGTAATGTTTCATTAGATTACATTGCTGCAAAATTAATTTTTTTATATCTATTACATATTTATACTTAATTACTTGCTTTGCATGAGAATTTCCAAACCAGTTTTGTATGTTATAAGACAGAATGGAACACATACGCTTTGATTTCATTCAAAGAAGGTGTTGGCTTTATAACAATAAATGTTTGGTATGCATTTAGCACAATCATTTACTCTTTTGTTCGCGCAGGAATTTTTTTTCCATTCAACATAAGACATCTTGTGGCTGCACAACTTTAAAGTGAAATGTTTCCTTTTTCTGTTGTTGTTTTGGCCAAACTATTCTGTGTTTTTACTTCTGTCCATCTCTCTCATTGGTATTGTCCAACCATTCTGTTGATGTCTCTCTCTGTTTTGCTCATTTTTCTTTTTCCTTTCCCAGCACAGGGTGATTGGGGACTTGTGTTGGTCTGTGGAGGCAGGCTGTAGCCAGCTCTGTGAGGGGCTCAACTTGGTTCTGCTCTGGTTCTGATGCTGGCCGACCAGAAGGCCCCCCCGGCTCAGGCCCGACTCCAGAACGTGCAGGATGGGCAGTAGTGGAACGGACAAAGGACTTCATTCTCTATGGTGGGGGGGAGGATGGTAGGATGAAGGGGGTGTTAGGAGAGGAGCAAAGTGAGAGAGGGAGGGGGGCTGGCGAGCCCAGCGCAAGGGATCTTATCCTCTCGGCTCAAACACATGCCACCAGCTGCTGCCCCCTTCCTGTGCTTTCATTAAAAAGCCTCCCTGTGCTCCGCTGGGTAATCCACATGCTTTACTAAAAAAGTGTGAGGTAAATACAGTATGTCTGTCCATTTCTCTGGCTCTACCATCTCTGTTTTGCCATCTTTTTCCATTCATTGCTCCCTCTTTCTCTCTTTCTATGATGTGCTCTGCTGGGCAATAGAGAGCAGTCCATTCTCTGCATGTGTGTGTGTGTGTGTGTGTGTGTGTGTGTGTGTGTGTGTGTGTGTGTTGGTGTGGGTGTGTGTGTGTACCTGTATGTTCGCCCATGGAATCTGTCAGACTCTCAGTGTTTCCAGCACTCAGCCCAGAGCCAAGGCAAGCATTGCCAGAGGGAGTGCCTGCAATGTAGGGCGCCCAGCAAGCTGGACGCAGGCAGAATATCAACGCCACACGGCAGACACTCCTCCCAGCAGCCCACCTGCTGACTTACGTGATCCAAATGCGAGGAGGAGGAAGGGAGAAGGGGGGGGGGGGTTAGGTGGAGAGAAGGTAGTGGGGGAGGATAGGCTGCAGGAAATTGCCAGGTAGTTTCCAGACCCACTTCCCTGCGTTGCGCCCAATTAATCAGGGCTACATCTGTGTTGGACGGACCTCTACCCCAAGGGGAGGGGTTGGAGCAGAGACGTTTTTGTTTTTGTCTGTATATGCAGACCGGTTTTGTGTTTCTGTGCATGTGAGTGTATGTATGCATGCTACCTGTCAGAGTGCACAGTGTGCGTGTTAGATGGTAGTGAAGGGAGTTTTGTGTGTTTTTGTTTTCGGCAAGTATTTGCCGGCAAAGACTGGAGAAGGTTGTTGATGCTGGGCTTATTCCAGCCTTGCAGTCAAGACTAGAGTCATGGACAACCTTCTCTGGTTCCCCGTCCTCTTCCTTTTCCATATTATTCTCCTGTTTTAGTGTCAGCTACTCCACCGACCACAAATCCCCCTAACACATGCAAACATACACACACACATCCCTCTGCGCTTTGCTGGCCTCGCTAGGAAAAGGATCATTTTTCAGCACCTGTGTAGCTCCGTGCCTGTATGTTTACTTCCTGAAGCTTCTGGCACACCTGGACTTGAGCTACCCCTCCTTCTTTCATCTCTGCTCTCCAGTTTTTTTTTTCCTTCTCCCCTGTTTGGCTGTTATGTCTCCAGTCTCTTTCCAGGTCTATTCATATGAATAACAAATTAAATTGAATAATTTGAGGCCAGTCAGTGTGTCAGTTTCCACAGAGAAAACAGCAGCTTCTGCTGGTTTTGCTTATTCTTAGTAGAGTCTGATTGGACGCACAACCATGTTTTCATCTTTATTTTAATTCTCTGTAACACTTGGCAACTCTCTTTGTCTTAACATTTTTTACCTTCTGATATAAGATTTATTTAATCCAACATGGCTTGCGAAGGCTTGCAAAAGGCATGACAGTGTCAGTTTGACAGGATGGAGGTATGAGCACAATTTGCTGTCATTGGGGGTTGTCGTTCATATTTTAAGAAACACCTAACATGCATGTGCAAGATTTCATACCCCCTTGATTTGACACATGTATTTCATTTAACTGCAGTCTTTTGTAATCCAGTGTCTGCAGTTTGGGTAATTCAGTGCTCTAAATCAATTGATTAAATCTGGCTTTTCAGTTTGAGAAAATCTTTTGACTTCACACAATAAAACCATGAGGACATGTGCTATCATGTCTTGGTACGTATTAATGCAAGTGTGTGTCGCTCACGATCCTGTGTGGAGGCCTGGCATAGTGTGGTGCAGTGCAGAGTGGAGAGGAGAGACAGCTGCCCTGACAGATGCCGGGAGGCAGGACCCCACTGGGAAGCAGAGGGAGGGAGCTGGCACTGTCTCACCCCAGCGGAAACACCATAGGCTGCAGAGGAAGTGGGCAGGGGGACAAACCAGGGGCTCAGTGTGTGTGTGTGTGTGTGTGTGTGTGTGTGTGTGTGTGTGTGTGTGTGTGTGTGTGTGGTCTACTTTAAGAGGACTATGGAAGTTGGTCATGTACATATGTATTTTCTGTTTGTCTGATGCACACACACACACACACACACACACACACACACACACACACACACACTGTGTCCATATTAGTCCAACCTACTGATAACATGTAGGAACAACAGATTCTATCTACAGCCATGGTTGGAAGTGGAAAACACAAATATAGAGTGATGAATCCTTGAAGAAAAACTATACTATTGGTTACTATTGGAAATAGCTCACTATCCATAAAAGTACTTATTTATATTGTATTGTATAAGTTTACTGTCAACTCGTTCTCACTACCAACTCGTCAGAGACAGCAGCTTGGTCAGTGGCACTCAGCATCTGATACCGACTCACAATACACCCTTTAGCATCTGTATGAGATGCACCAGGCTTTCAACTAACTCCAACATAAACCAATCCGTGGCAATCTTAGATGCTCAGAGAAACTGCTCGGCCACGGCGCTGTAAAGTGACGTAGTATAAAGAGTGACAAAGTCCATGGGGATAAAGCCTAAATATAATACGTCCATGGGATAAAGTGCGACAAAGTCAGGGTCAAGCTGTTTGACTCAAACAAACACAGGGCTTTCAACCAAGACCGCTGTTTCAAACGCTGATTTATTTAAACTTAACATAAGGCCTTACATAGGCCTAACCTAAGTACTTAACTAACGTCGGTTACGTAGGTTACGTAAGAAACGTATCTATTTGAACTCAAATCACAATAATTTCAGAAAACCTAACCAAGTTTTGTTTCCTAAACCTAACCATACCCTGCACGCTGAAAAATGACGCCAAAGGGGAACCCACAGCATTAAAAAGTGACGCTAATGGGTCCTAACCAAGGGTCTGTATGTGACGAGTTAGGAGACTGTGTTGATACTGTGATATTGTGACACAGCTGCTATTTTGAGCATCTTTCTTCCTTAATGTGATAAATTGTATGTCTTTAAAATTATTATTTGAAATATCGTCTGAAATATGAACAATATATGACTTCTAGGTGAGATATGTGGAATTATCATTTAAAGTAACTACATTTATATGTAACTTTTAAATGTTTCTGAAACTGTGTAATTTTTCATTTGATGATCATAAATGATCTGTAACAGCAAACGAGTCTAAGAAGGCTGTTTTTGTATAGTTTATATTCATGCCTTTGCCCAGGTCAGATTTGTTTCCTGCAAAGGCACAAAATGATTTATGGCAGCCAGAATGGCTCTACAGTTACACATTCTGATAAGTCACAGATTTCGCTGTAACACCCGAAAAGCATGTGTTAGTGGGTATCCAGTCAGGTAGGTAGCAGGAGATTTCTTTATATAGGCCTTATTGTATTTTTATTTTATTTTAGAAGTTATCTGTTGTAGTTATGGCTGATACTGGGGCAGGACCATCACAGAAAAAAAGAAAATTAAATGAAGAACAACTAAAAGCTTAAAGGGAGGGTGACAGACAGCTTGGCTTTCAAACAGATGCAGACAATTACGGGATTGTAAAGGATTCAAAACTGACTCCGAATTGGCCCTTGGTATGTCTAATTCATTCATAAAATACTTTACAAATGCGCAATGTGGTTGTACGTCAGTAGCCTACGTTAAATTGTGTCCCCCTTCTATTTAGCGCCCTGTTTTTATTTCTTTTCAGTCCGTGTTTGTGTTGGCCTACCATTTTCTTTTTGTCCCCCTGTACTTGTGTAAAGCGTCCTTGGGTTTCATGAAATGTCCTAAAAGAATCTAAAGAAAAAAGTTATTACAATGGTTGCTACAACAAACTCTTAATGCTTTGGTTTGTGACACAGTGATACCTAGTTAGCTCAAGAGACATCCAAAGTACCTTATGCAACACTTGAAATGCAACGATGCATCTGTAACATATTCTCTTATTGTAAATGAAGGATTTTCTGTCTGAGCAAAACATTTATCGCAACTATATGACCTCCCGGTAACGCTAACTCTACAGTACTGGTTCTAGCACCGCTAGAATCAACACAAACAGAAAGTTACAAATAGACACTTTAAGTGTAATCCAATAGGATTTCAGTCAGAAAGAATTTAATTTGATTGGAGGAGCATCGGGAGTATTGAGTTTGTTCAAAATGTGTTGTTTGTTGATCATGATCTATCTATTATACAATTATTTCCCCTCATTTGGTAAGGCTTTGGTAAATTTGCCAGTATGTGTCAGTCAGGATCAGTATGTGTACAGTATAAATAGGTTCAAATATTAATAAAAAACCTAACATAATATACTTTCATGTCAGACCTGAGCTGCCGAAGGCTCCATTAAAGCTTGTTTTCAACCTGTATAAATGATACCATCCTTATTAATCCTCTCAAAAAATCTTTGAGTAATAAATGAAAGCATCCTCACAGTTATCATCCATAAATGGTTGAATGACCTCAAAGTGACACTTTGACACGTATGTGGTGTACTTCAAGCCTGAGATTTAAAGCAGCTGTCCTGGAATTTACATCTCACTGCTGTGATGGCTGACGTTAGATCATACCTTCTTTGAAATGACATCAAAAATGCACTATGGCCTGACCTGAAGTCTGCTTACTAGTATTCCAGCACAGTGTTCATATTTGGTCCATACAGCAGTGGTTGTTGTTGGTAATCCTTGCATTTCATTATGTATACAACATATACTATTGAATGCATTCAGTAAATAATACTCTTTTGGCTTTGTATTGTGGTGTTGCGGATTACGTATGGACCGAATTGTCTTTTGTTTGCAATTTACTGGACAGATTGTAGCCTATACTCCATAATAATGAAGACATATCTTTATACATTTTGCAAATGTATAAAGAGTAAAATACAAAAAATAACTATTTTAAAATGATATCCAACCCTCTGAATTAAAACATTGTCAAAGCACCTGGCAGAGATTACAACTTTGGCTCTTGACTGATATATTTGAAAAATGTTCTCCCTTGTGCGTCTCCTTTGAACAGCTACTGACATTAGCAATGACAAACTTTTCAAGGATTTCAAAGATTTAAGTATGATCCACTTTTCTAGTTTATGTCCAACCATTTTCTGGCTTAATATTAACATTATTAATATTTATGGAAAGTATAAATACAAATAATTTGGTTCAATAAACCTATGCAAATACTTGTTGAGCCTAAACAGCAATGATTCGAAGGCTCTGAATTTAAATGTATAGGATTCAATAAAAGCTGCTGACAGTCAGCTTATACAGAATAAACAATCAACGCTGAAGCAGTATTAAAAACTCAGATGATACTAAGTTAGAAGTAATGATGAATATCCAGATAAAGTCATTGCATTCATTTTAATTTCTGAACCAGTTCCAATCAATTGCAGTAAATTGATTTGCCTAAAGAAATGTGCCCTACAGCTATTTTCTGCACCCTTGGCTCCAGAAACAATTAATGACTAAGTGAATTAAACAGAACACAAAGCACAGCATAACTGTATGAGTATGTAACTCTAGTGCTGCATGTCTGCAATGTAGGCTGAATTTTTTTAGAAGGTTCTTCTTTTTTTCTAATTTATCATAACACTTATTGTTATTTAAATCAGATCAACAACAGCAGTGACAAAGATACAAAGATATGTAATCTGTGGCAAGTGTGGGATAAATATAAAAGAGTATACTCAAGTATACTTCAATACTTGTTTGATGTGTTCAGAAGTGGTATATTTAAGTTCTGTTACATTAGTTTGCTTTAGTGTATTGCATATATTTGTCAGGAACCAAAACATATTAATGTAATTCAATGAGAAAAGGTGTATTGTACCAGATTTAGTAACTGGCTAATTTCCATCTGCAGTCCCTGAGCAGGTAGACACAATTAATACAAATAATCCTGTGCAAAATACAAAAAAAACATTACATTTAAAATTCAATCATAGAGCCAAACAGATTTCAATCATAACATCCAACACTATGCAATACATACAAATAATTCCCACTCAGCCCATTACTAGGCTATATGTTCTGATAAAAGCAAAACTAAAGCAGAAATCCAATAAACGTGCCAAGCACTTGACGTAGGCCAGTCTGTGTATTAAGCCATATTTTGGCGAAAACGTGACTCTTTGAAAAATATTGAGGGTACAGATGGACGGAGGAGAGTGGATGCGGCAGGAGCTGTTTAAGAAGTTTCTGTGGACATTTTGACACTTTTTTTTACTGTGAAAACAATTGGATTCAATAATAACATATTCACCGTGAATGACCACCACATGTTGCAGTGCTCTGCAAGGGAAGAAAAACAAATCTTGCAAGCCTACAGTTAAGAAATACTTAAGAAATACTAAACTACTTTGATAAGGTACACAAGTAGACATGATAAAAGAAAATATACATTTTTCTCACAATTTTATACTAAAATATACTTTCAGCATGGGAAATGTATAGTAATTATTTAGGTAAAATGTCTCACTTGCAAAAATGGGTCACATTTCTTTGATACAAATGATACACTTTTAAACCTTTCATTGAGATTTGCTGCTCAAAAGGTTATACAGTGTACATGTGGGTGCAATGTGCTCTGCTCTCCAGGGCTTTTTCAATATAAATCTGAACAGAGTGCTAAAAGTCTGTAGGAACACCAGTATCACCCCAAACTTTTAGAAAACAAAACCCAGTAGACATGAAGATGTAAAGTTCAACTAACAAGCCCACAACCATACACGTGCAATCACATAATTACTGATTTATACTAAGGAGTAAAAACTGGTGTAGCCTAAGTGAAAAGGGCACAACCATTAAGGGCCATTTGTAAAATGTAGGACAGCAGGAATGAATGAGAAGATGACAACATAAATAGCCTGCCTGTCTGGACCTGCCTGAACTACCAAGAGCTTCAGTAGTTTAGCATCATGCACGATCTTTTCAAGAATCTTCTTAAAGTTTTTACTCACACTAGTCTAATTAATATATTTGAAAGTAGTTTTAGGTTGAAACTACAGGTGAAAACAAAAGGGGCACTGTTAAACAATCCAATCACGATTGTTTTGTGGTTCGTATTCTATCATCTACTGGCTTGACCTCTGTGAGTTAACTCTGAAAGCGATTACAAGCGCATGGAGAACAAAGTGACACTAAGCAGGGTTAGTTCACAATGTTCTAAAGGTTTAATGAGGGTTTAATGAGACACACAAGAATATATACCTTTTAGATAAGAAAGAAAGAGGCAACAGAGAAAGGGAGGATTGATTCAAGGCAGGTTCACGCAGATAAATCTTCAGGAAGAAAAACAATTTTATGATACCAATTAAAACAGATGAGAGAGGCTTTGTTCAGAGGTTTTACAGAATGGAATGTATGTAACATATTCACAATAGTCACTTTCCAGTATTTAACTCTGTGTCAAATGTGCTTGTTTAATTTGATTAAAGAAGAAAGTAAAGAAGTCTCTTTTGCAGATGTTGCTTTCAAATGTTCTAATCCAAGTATGGAAGTGTTCAAATTCGCAATGTGAATTAATTATATGTCAATCAGGCAACAATACAGTACAGTAATTACAGTGCACAATGAGAAAACCACACCACACATAGCACAGCATGTCACAATCACAAGTGTAAATATAACCATGGCCAAGTACCTCAGGGGTCCCCAATGCTTTCATCAAGTTGTTAAAAAAGTTGGTAAAAGAGTAGACAAGCCAGATAGCAGCAGGTGGCTCCTCTGGTCTGAACTGCGGAGGCAGTAGCACGGCTTGTAGGCAGCTGCTTGCTCAGTGTCACCGACCAAAGACCCCAAGTACTTTGAACCAAGAACAAAGCATTGATTCAACTCTTTATATTTCATCTTTGGAATATTAAATTAATCCAAAAAAATATTGAAACACTTAAAAAAACAAAAAAAACAAACTAAACGCCTTTAAAATAATTGCTGTTGGTTGCTGATTGGTTGTTGTTTTTATCTTGCTAACTCTATGAAATAATGACGCAGAAATAACCACTTCCTGCTTATAATAACTGCTAACTGATGGAGTTTTATTCTTTGTGAGAACTGAAAGTTATAGTAAACAGCTGTTTTAGTGTGTGTACATGCCTATGAAGGGATGTGTCTGTGGGTGTATCTTTAGAGTGTGTATGTGTTAGGGATGCTGGAGGCCTGGTTTGCATGCAGTGTGCAGAAGACTAATGCAGCTGCAGGGCCTGCACAGTGGGAAGTGTTGCCATGGTGAGCCGGGCTGTCGGGGCCAGAGAGACCATCCTCAAAGTCTACATGGTCATTGCAGCTGTCTTGGTTTAGTGTGTTCTAAGTATTGGTGTGTTAGTGCATCATTGTCCACAAAAAAGTAACTAAAATAAATAACAGAACTGTGGTTTAAATCCTTGCAACACAGTAACAGCTGTAGCGGTAGCCTAATGCACAAAGTCAGTGGCTACCTCAAACTGTGCTTCCTCCTTCCCCCTTTCCTTAGACACAGCAGCTGGCAGGGTAAGAAGTCCTCAGAGATCATGTCCACTGGGACCAGTACCACAGAGGCAGAACCCACAGAGAGCCACAGTGACACTGTCCAAGTACAATGTGTCTGTTATGGTCATCCATGTGTGACAAGCTAAGGAAGGGGAATCTTATGAGGTTTTCGTTCATCAGAGGGGTGTCAAAGAAAGCAGGGTGCTGTGAAAATATGTGCAAATGGCCTATAAAATGAATAGTTGGCCATTTTGGGAAATATGCTTATTCACTCTTTTGCCGAGAGTTAGATGAGAAGAGCACCACTCTCATGTCTGTACGCTAACTATGTAGCTGGAGCCAGCAGCCTGTTAGCTTAGCTTAGCACAAAGACTGGAAATGGGGACACAGCTTGACTGACTTTGTCCAAAGGTAACACAATTCACCTTCCATCATCTCTAAAGCTCACCAATTAACACATTACATATGTAATACTAGTTTGTTTAATATGAAAACCTGGTGCTGGTAGGTGGATTTTGTTGTGTTAGGACAGTTTGGAGGTAGCCATTTTTCCCCCATTTCCAGTCTTTGTAGTCAGCTAAACTAACCGGCTGCTGGCTGTAGCCTTCTAATCCGCTATGGAAGATTTGAAATGCCAATAAAAACAAATCAAACTAAGAAAGTGACCAGTGACTGGCGCAGACCAAGACCTACAAGCAATCAAAAAGAAACAATGTAGCTCTGAGTGACACATGCAAGGTCGGGCGGTGCTTGGTCCGTTTTGAAGGACACAAAATGGCTGCTTGGTCACAAACTTTTATAAATAACAGCTAAACACTACCCTAAAATGTGTTTCTGGAACCTTCTGAGCTGATAAATAGGCAATACAGTCACAGAATCGGGATTCATTTTTGATTAGCACCGCCTATCTGACAGTTTGATTATGACACAGTTAATGCATGCATTTAGGCATTTAAAATCTTCCATAAAAAAGGCACCATCAGAAAAAAACTAACACTGTAGTGTATAATGTAGCTCTGACTGAAAAATGGCAGCAAATGGAACTTAAAGTATTTCTGAACTTTGACAAAATAATGAATCAACTCAAGGCACGCTTATAGCTTTTTCCAAAGCTTTCAACCACAACGCATGGACTTTATCAGCAGATGACGTTGGCTCAGATGTCATTACATCATATTTCTGAACTGACATAAAACTCCTCACAGTGATATTTCTGGTGACTACTGTCCCGTATGTGACCACTGTCTACTCAGGATGTTGCATCTCTGCATCCATTTAACCAGAGCTGTGACACATGATAAGATGTGAAGTTCTGATGTGAAGTCAAGTGTCTGAGCAACTGGCTATCATCCAAGTCTGAAGTTTTCTCAAGCGTAAAAGTCAAAATGGCATCACTGCTACCATTGGCAAAATTGCACAGTGCAGTGCAGTTGGACTGGAACAGGTAATAGCTGAAGGGTCTTCTTCACTAAGGGGGCACCTTAGTTGGTCACATAACACATGAGACGTTTTCTGATATTAATGCCTTCTTGAGGAACTCCCGTTAAAGAACATGATCATGGTCAAACAGATTGCACTCACTGTGTTTTGATGGCAGCTAAAGCTATGTCTGCACATTTGTGAACATATGTCAGCTGTTCACACAACAAAGTTTTCAAAAGCAAAGCAGAGATATTTTCTGTCTGATGAGGTCAGGCACATAAAAATCTGCATCCTACCAGTTTTGTGTCACCATTTTGACCTTGTTATTTTTCAAGTTTGTAGTGGCTTTTAAGGGCCAACATGTGTAATGCACTTTCAAAACACTTAATTCCCACATTCAAATTCTACAGGAACTGCTCATATATTTTGTTGCGTAGGATGAGCTGAGATGCTTGATTTATCACAAATGATGACATGAAACAGGAAGCGACTCTACAAACGTCAACTCATAACATTCAAAATATGCATTGCAAACCATAGGCCCAGTAATTTAGCATTACAGAATAGTTTTTATGCTAATCTAAGTTGGAAACAAAGAAGACGTTTGTCCCCCTTGAAATCACAGAAATGTCATACACCCTGCTGCAAGCATCAAGGTAGCCATTGTGACTTAATGGTGCCAATTGTGATGTAAAGTTGCCTATTGTGATAGTAAAGGTGCACACAATGATGTATGGCAATTTGTTTTACATTAGCATATTGGATATTTTCTAAGACCAAGTACATTTCTTTGTTTTTGTCTTTGGGCAGAATGAACTATAGCCATAATGAGCCTGAACAAAAGAACGATACAAATAAAAATAATATTAATCAATTCTGGAAAAATACTTACTTCCACACTGATTTGTTTTTTTTGTGATGTTCACAAAGCCTTTTCATTCACTTCAACTCAGTAAGGGGTTGAAGTCAGTCTTTGAACATTTCTTTTTTCACAACTTTTTTTTTTCAGTTGCCATTTGGGTGGAAGCATGATGTAAGTAAGTTTACCTAGAACATGTGGTAAGACACAGTGGCTATGAAAACAGTTTACGACATTAAGACAGATTTACATTCACTGTACTTTCCTTAGCACTGCCATTCATGTTTATCATTAAGAAAAGGTCCTGTAACTTTATATTCATCATATATATCTCACTGATTTAGTTTTTTTTTAAACTGTACAATAGAGTCCGACAATGTTTTAGGACTGATGCTAAATCGATGGAGTGCTCTTTTGTTACATTACATCATAACATTTTTTTTACATCAATGTCGCTAAAACAAGTTCGTTTTCAGCATATAAAAAGAGAATCACACCCTCCTGTAGTCCCACTGATGATGGCAAGCATGTTTTATATACTCCAAAATTGTCTGGCTGTATCTTGACCTTTTTTTGGAAAGCTGTTAGTGTATACGAACACTCACGGATACCCAAGTGTTGTGTGAGAGGACAGACTGCAGCAAAAGTATTGAAGGGACATTCACACACATCTCCTCCCTGCACTCCTGAGGGAGGATCCATTCCCTTCCAAACACACACCATCGCCTGAGGGGCAGAGTGACCGCTCAAGCAGCGCCTCAACACACACACCATACGCACGCACACACACTCTGAGGCACGCTCATGTAATGCCGTTGCAACATTCTATCCAATTGATTAGAGAATACAGAATGCCAAATGGACTGACCACCCATTAATGATTAGCACTCACCGAGCGGCATTAAAGATTCGCTGCACTCCAAACAAAGGGTGATTTAGCTCAACTGCTGTACAAGATCACACTTATGTAATTTTACATTTTAACAGAATATCCTCATCCATCCATTATTTGTCCATTTTAAAGTCAGACCGCATTTTCATGCTGTCTATATTTCCTTGGAAGCCTCATTAGCTCTTAAAAAAAACATACCCATACAATAAGAACACATGCACAAGCACTCCCTTTACTCCCTTTTCCTACAATCTCTCTCAGTGCCCTGCTGTTTCTATCTTTGTCTTACTCTCACTTTGTAGTTCTACTATCTCTTTTCACCTGCCTCTCTCTTCTTTTTATATTATAGCTGTATACCTTCTTCTTTCTCTGCCTCACGTCATCCTCGCTGATTTTTTCCCTCCGGTTTCCCACTCTTTGTGGGCCTCGTGCCTGACACCTTCCCCAGCCCTTTGACATGCTCCACTTCATGTTACGAGCATCACATGCCACCTCACTGGGTTTTGTGTGTGTGTGTTCAAATGTGTGTACTAGGGTGCATGTGACCGTCGTTTTGCGCAGGAGGTGAGTGTAAAGAAAGGAGAAAAGAGAATGAACAAGGAGGGAGAGTTTACGCATTTAGCCTGAGTTTGTTAATAATTAATGTGTCACAGGTTTGCAAAATTGCCTCGTGCTCCCTCTGCTCAATCCTCCCTTCTTACTCTCTCCCTCTGGCTTTCCTTTCTCTCGTTCACTCTGTCTTCTCTCTACCTCCCTTGTGGCATGGGCTACCTCACCCTCTCCATCTCAATCTTTCCCCAAACACAATGCTCAGGCTGGTGTTACTGTGTGCTTTAAAGAGAGGTAGAAAATGCTAATATACTTGTGGGGGAACAGGCAACAAGCGTCCAGCCAAGATGCCCACCGTGACTCTGTCTCTTCCTGACCAAGAGTGTGGGCAGTCCTGGTGACAGTGTGCTGCCATAACAACAGGGAAGATGTCAAGCTCACAGCGAAATTTGGTACCACTGTCAGTGAAAATGTAGGTGCTTTCACTGGCTCAAATATGTGTGTTGTAGACCCTGCTGATGAGCTCCTTGTAGCCTTCAAGTTAAATGTACACATGGAATAAACCACAGATTTGTCTAAATGTTTAAAGCCTTCTAACACAACTAAATGAAAGACATTATGTCTCTCCCTCTCTTCTCCCTGCAGTGCCCATCACTATGCCAGCCGTCTAATGCTTCAGGGTGCTGGACTGCGCAGGCGGCAGGTGACACGGATTTCAATAAAAGGGATTATAGATGTGGGGACTGCAGAGAGGAAAAACAACACATTCATGTACACATTTTGGGCAGAAGCATGACCGTGAATATGCAGTAGTTCACAAAAAAATCAGTATTGTGTTGTAACATTATGATACATTTTATTTTTATAGCAGCAATTACAGATTCTTACATGAAAAAAAACTGCTTTAAAAGTGCAAACAAAAAGCAATATGAGATGGTGGTAAAAGTCTTCACACAACTTCAAAGATAATTCCTCTAATCACCTGATTAATTCACAATGTGAGTGTGTAAACTAGTTATATTTTCTCAGCTGAACCAATTCTAACAAATTTCTGTGGACAACTTGAGTGCTAGCATTGGAAGAATCAATTGAAAGGCAGGTGGCATTTGATCAAAATGTTTAACAAAACAAGCTTTGTTAAATTAATTAATTAATTAATTAATTAATATTGTTGTATACATGGGACTTGAACAATTCAATTATAGTTCTCAATCAGTTGAGAAACACAAAAATGCATTATATGTGAATATTTGTGTAATATATATTGTCAAAAAGCATACATCACACCTTTAAATAAATCATTATTAAGTGTGTGCTGCAATTACGCATGGACACATAGAGGCCAAGTGACAGCAATTTAAATGAAGAGCCTCTCAAGCTTTTCTAGTATTTGAAACCCTTTACAGTGTGTCTATTGTCAGGTGCTGGACTTATGGGTCTCAGTAGGTGGACAGAGGACCATAGTGTGACCTGCTCAGGACAGCTGCTGACATAATGAGGCCAGTAAACAAGCATCTGTCTCCCCCACTGAAAAGTGAACCCACTCAGACCTGGCCATTTCTCTTCCCTTCTCCCTCATTGTCAGTCTGATCCGGGATGCTGCAAATGGTCAAACTGGTGACCATAAAAATAAAGAAACTCCTTTAAGATTATGGACATAATGCAACCCTAACCCTCTTGTTATGGCTAGGTTAATGTGGATGTTTGAGATATTTTACTTATACAAGAAAGAGACAAAGCTGAGTTTGATGATCACAAAGCACAGCAACAACCCTTACACAAAGTGGCAAACCAACTACAGAGCCTTTTGATTGTTATAGTTATATAAATACAAAGCCGTTTGCATTTATCATAGGTTTGTGTATTTGTTTAAATAGGTATTGATTCAGTGAGCCATAGCTTTACATTATGATCATAGTATGTATGTACATTGTTATCCTGATAATAGTATTATTTGTACAATGGCTTTCTGCATAAGACTATTAAACTTTAAAATGAACCAGGTTGTGCAAATCACAAATACTAAAAGTACAATTGTTAACAATATTTACTCACTAACCCGCAGCCCTGTCTCCTAATAAAACACGTTCCCATTCAACGAAACTGCATTCTCAATAACCTTTCGAGGGAAACATATTTTCCAGCGACTGGCGCAAGTTGTGAAATGGTGGCTGTTTTAAACGTGGTTAATGTTGTGAATTGAAACATAACTACTTGGTTGGTTTTGGAAAGACGTGGTTTGGGTTAAAATAAGTATGTTTGTATTTAACTTATGTTATGCACATAAGTTAAGTACGTGATGTAGGTTAACTTTGACTTTTGGTTTCAGACGTCTCCTGGGTGAAAGTGTTTGTTTGACCCATTCATCCATTCTGATCTCCTCCCTACGCAGACTTTGATTAGAAACGTATTCCTGATGAAAAAAAAACGGAATCTGGGACAAAATTCTTTTCTCTTGAAACATAACTGACAATGAAGCTTGAATGGGTACATAATTATGGACTGCCTCACAACAAAAGACAATACTACAAAACTGTGAACAAACTTAATTTAGTGCTGTATTACTTTGCTTTATCATTTGCCTTTACTGTATGTCTAACAATTAAAAAAATAAATCATGAAGACATTTGAATCTATATTCAAATATATATATGAGTGTTACATTCTCACCTATATTCTCAGCAGGTGTTGTCAATGCCATAGAAAGCATCCCACAGAGCAAACTGCACTTTTTTTAAACATCATTTTAGATGCACCTGGATGTGTTTGCATCACAGCAACACTTTGCCATACTGCATAATCCTGAAAAATGGTGACTTGCATATGAGACACATATAAACAAATGTTGCCACTGATGACATCTTCTGTGGTAAAATGTATTACTATTACTTTGCTGTCTGCAAGGGGCAGCTGAACAGAGGGAGATTTCCCGGTATTGCTACATAAGACAATAAAAGGGGTTGAGGTTGTTGGCGAGTGAGGGAAAGGAGAACTGTTGAGTCTATGTAGTATGAGTCATTGTTGGCAACCTAACTCTCCAGCTTGATTGTCTTGTTGATCTGGCTTTTGGCTTGTTGGCGTTCTCGCTATATCCTCTCCTGAGCGCCTGCTCCATAATATTCATGAGGTTTCTGAGCTCCGTACTAATCCTTGATTCAGCAGTGGTGAAATTCACATTTGTCACTTTTGGAATATATCAAATATGATCAAATATTATGAATTTTGAAAGTTTTGTCTTGCTAGCTTGACAGTCAAAGGTAGCTGTATGTTTCATCACCCAAGTTCTTCAGAGGAAGTTCAGTTGGTTTTGCCATGGTAGTGCTGGATATCCATGATGGAACATTTTACATGTAAGATACTTAGCTGATGCTTTTTATCTTGAGAAAGACAAGATACATGCACATTTGGCTAAAATTTGATTCATATGTTCATACATTTTAGAATGGGTTTTATCAGTTAAGGCTAGGTAAGGAGTGTTATGTGCAATGGCAGATTAATGTGATTTTATAATGAAATTATAAGACAAAGAAGAAATGAGAAGTAGGTGAAATAAGAGCGTTGCTGATATAAAGGACTGATGAACAGTGGAACATAGAAAAATCTACTGTAAGAAGAAGCAAGGCTTTACAGGGTGAATGTTTGGATTTTTGGGGGTTTACGTAATACATGGGGTGTTACAGTGACTCTGCAGTTCAGGCTGTAGAGGGAAGGTCATTACTGCATTTGGGAGGTATAGGGTTGAAGAGTTGGAGCTGGATGGAGTGCTAATCAGAGAAGGAAAAGAGGGAAGCAGAGCGTAGAGTACGAGTGGCGTGCAGGGCTGGAGCATCGCCTGGAGGTATGGGTTGCGGCTCCCTCGGCTGCACTGTATGGCTGCACCAGGGTTTACAATCCATTACAAACAACCACAGGCAGCCAGTGGATGGAGCGATGCACAGACATCAACAACACAGCAAGCAGGAAGGTCTGTAAGCCATGGTTTTAACCAAAATGGGGTCAAATGGGTTTGCTGGTTTCAATTTAATCTTTGTGAATACATTTGATGATAATCATTGAGACTTTGTTTTGTGCTTCTGTTGGGTGTATTTTATAAATAAGCTTTGAACTGCATCAGCCCACACTCCAGCAAACAAATGAAGAATTCCTCAAAGAATCACATACGTCTTGCTGTTTTCAGCAGTACTTCACTTCCTAATAAACATGACAGCAAGAAGTATGTGATTTTGTGAGAAAGTCGGATTCATGCAGTCCCACTCAGTTTTCAGCATGAAATTAGTTAGTTTGAAATTTTCTGAAATTCCATGACCACTTCTGCATTCACACAGGGATGGATAAATAGTTTGGTGAAATAGGATTCAATACTTTTCAGGGAACAAAACTTTAATTTTTGACTGTATTTGTTTTGTCCATTTATCATTTGCCATATACATGTAGTTAAAAATTCCATTTATTAGAAATGGTTTGTTAAAATGTCGGTAAATGAAATGAAGGGTAAATTAATTGAAGCTTTGTATAAATACTACTACTGTATAACATTGAATCTATCAAGGTTGTTTTCCCAATATACTCTTTGGTACACACTGACTCCTACTTTATGGCATATTACAGCAGTGATGCCTCTTGCGTTTCACAGCAATGCAGAAACAGTAAGATGCTGCCTGTTCGGTTCAACACGAGACAATATACTAAAGAGCTGCTTGTCATCCAGAAATCTCACTCTTTATATCTTGAGATGGGTTAATTATGCTAATATAATGTGATAATGAATGTAACACCACTGAAAAAATGTCTGACTCTGTGTTCAAATACTAAAAAGCATAAACATTGCATAAATGTATCCTATCAGTGTTGCCTGTGTAACCAAACCCTTATATAGCGTATTTCTCTGTGCCATAGACCTCCATTGTTTTCCAAATAAATATCAAACATAAATGAGCTACATCTTTGCACTAGGTGATATGTTTCTTCATCAACATGAACATGGGCACGGCATATTATTTTTGAGTCAGTCCCACATAAACCGTTCTGTTGTCATAAATACTCACTCGAGCCTCAGAGGTGTGGCTATGTGGCTGAAAATAGAGCCCAACAAATACACTATTTACTCTGGTTTAAGTAATGTTTGCTAAAATCTACAGTATCCAGCTGTTTTAGGAAAATACTGAGCCATTTAAAAAAATATGAAACGATATACTGTATTTGCAGTTGATTTATGTTAGGAACCAATTGGTGAAGCTGGAAAGTATTGAGAAACAGGCTTAAGTGTCGTTGATATTGGTCTTTTCATAGAATTATTGATAATATATTGCCAGCCTTATCCTTTGAGACTATAACTGAACCTTGGTAGAGCTAGAAGTAAAAACAGTAGGTGACATAAGTTATATTGGTGAGTGAAAACCATTTTTGTTCATCATAAATCAGAGGTTTGGAATACAATCTGCAAACAAGGGCAACATTCAGAAAATTAACATTTTAAGTTTAACATGAATACATAGAAGAAGTAGAAGAAGAAGAAGAAAACAAATCAGCAGTCAGAAGTACAAGTGTGTGTGTGTGTGTGTGGGGTGACAGCAGAGAGAGCAAGGTTAGAAAAGCTTGGGGCAATTTCAAGATGCTTTAAAAAAAAAAAGGTGTTTGGAAAACAACTCTGCCAGCTTGAACCACCACACACACACACACACACACACACCAACATAGGGATTTTTATTATTTTACGTGGGGGAAAAATAGATTTTCCTAATTAGCACGAAACACAAAGTACTATTGAGGCTGATGAGAGTGTCATTAGTTTTGTTTATAAAAAAATATTTCACAATTTGATATCTTGACATGATGGTGGAGCTGGATGAAAAGTTAAAGCAATCACCAAAGTCAGTAGGATTCATCCTCTGGGGACCATTAATGTCTGTACAAAATGTCATGGCAACCTAGCCAATAGTTATGGACCGACATTGCAATTCATGACTAAAAGTCATGATCCTCCTGTCCCTCCTGACTTTGTTCTTGTTATCAAAATTAAACAACATGGTTTTCAGCAAGCAAGACACAAAAAGCCACAATAGCCATGGGATGCTAGTTTTACACCTCAGCTACAATTACAGTTGCCATGGCCAAACAAAAAATCCTTTATAGGTCTTTCTTCATTCTTCAGAGGGCAGAGTGAGAGATGCACAGACACCAGTAGAAGATCAAAGATGGAACACAGTGTTTTCCCATTTGGCCGAGACCTGGAAAAATAAGTCAGATGGAGCAAGAGAGAAAAGAGTGGAAGCAAGATAAAACAGAGTAGAGAATGGCAAAAACCCGGGTGGGGACACGAAAGGGGCAGGGAGGGGGCATGTCATCTGGGCATAATTGGCGGTCTTTGTCAAAGGGGGCCTTTGATTTAATAGACGGGTGTAGTGACTAAACCACTGGAGTGCAAACAGTGAGGAAAGAGCAGTGGCGGATCTGAGTCTTCTGGCCAGCCACCCCTCCCCCTCTGTCTCTGTAGACAACTGGCTCACTGCCTGTTTTCCTGACTGCTTGCCCCCAAGCCGCACTGCATACCTCACACCATGGTGGACAGAGCACACTGCTACTTACAACGCAGAGGCATTATCAGTTCCTCAGCCTTTAAGAGTTCACCTCGTCTGACGACAGGTGAGAGAACTGCTAAAAAAAGTTCTCCTGGAATTTTCAGTGACAGACATGTCCTGGGATATCTCCGAAAGTGTATGCCATGAATTTGTTTTGTATACGTTTTTGTAGTTGTTCTACTTCAACATTTCCAGTTAATTTTTCTGGACTTTTGATTGTAGCTTCAATCTAATCAGTTGGCTGCCAGTTCACATTGTTAACATTGTTAAGGTGTACAGAGTTGATATTCGGAACTCAGTTTATTTACATATTTTATCTACAGTATATTTTTACATATTCATGTAGCTGCTGTAGGATACGCTGTAGCTGATGTGTGCCTCCTATAAAATGTAACCACAAGTCGGGGTTTCAGCAGCTATGGAGATGCCTTGTGGGGACCGCAAGAACTGTAACTCTTCAGCTTGTGCTGCTAGTGTTTTCTCCTTCTGATACTGGTGGAGATTGTTGACAGTGAAAACAATAAAGGCTCAGTAATCGTCTCCTTCTCAGTTACCAGCCTTGTCTCCTAAAAATTATGTTCCCATACAATTAAATTGCATTCTCAACTACATTTCGAAGGAAATGTATTGTATTTTCTCCTGGATTATGTGTGTTTTTGATCAGAAATATGTTTCTAATCAAAGTCTGCAAGGGGAGGAGGTCAGGGTAGATAGATGGATGGGTCTAACACTTTGGACTGGACTTTTCATCCAGGAGACTGCTGTTCGTGTCCCGTGTGAAACCAAAAGTCATGATTTTACTATTGCCGTGATATTGCGCAGGTAGACCTCTATATCTTGAGTTAGTTATTTAATTTTTCTACATGCATAATATTCATACTTATTAAAACATTCAACAAGCAGCAAAAAAGTAGATGTGGTGCACAAGGATCAGCATGTCTTATACAACACGCAAAAAGGACACATATGCTGGTAACTGATGGCGAAGAGATTTATAAATAAACCCAAAATCAATACAGATGTCTTCTCACATTAGGACAAGGTCCACTTTTATCTATTGCTGTATGTATGTCTGTAGGTATCTCTGGTAAAAAGTCTAGACAGTATCTCGGGGGTTAGGAATGGATGTCTCACCTCACCATCTCAAACAGAGAAAGACATTCTCCAAAATCTTGTGCTTCACTGTCAGTTGTTTTTGGCATTAGTGCACCTGATGTTCAAAACTGTTGTTCATACATCATTCACAACTGCAAGTTTTGAAACTACCCACAGGTTTAGGAGTCTAGGCCAATAAATAAAAGCCTGAAGAAAAGAAAGAAATGACAGGCTGCACTTGAACTGACCACTTGAAGTTACAAAACCTGAGCTTTGGTATATTCAGCCTTTTTTTTCACAACGCACCGCTAGTATTCACCCACACCCTGGAAAGCTCTGTGCATTTACTCGCCTTTATGTGATGTAATGCAGTGCCTCAGCAGTTTTACATCACATAAGTGCCTGTAGTAATGAATAATGTGTATACAAATGCAAATATTGTGCTTAACTTACATTACCATCCATGTAACCTCAGGGTTTTATACAACAATACTATGCCATGCCATACTGGTCTCAATATTTCCCCATTTATGCTTTGCCACATATGCACTATACTGTATTTCAATGTGTTTAGACCAATTTTGTGAGAAAGGTGCTAGTGCTCTGGTAATAAGAGAGCTAAAAGGTGGAACAGAGGAAGGGTGGTGGGGATGTGTAATGATGGGGGTGGCAGGGCGTAAGGCTGCGTCAAAGCTATGATTAGACCCAACCAAACTACGCTCATATTGATTGGCACAGTGGAGACATTGGGCTGCCTTCAACCACACTCTAATGAGAAGCCGTAACCTCCACTAGTCAGCAAGGTCACCAAAGCCTACTGTAATTGCACTTTCCCTAATGGCGTCACGCACGCACTCCAACCCTCCAACCCCAGTAATGACAATTACCATTATGTCATGGGCTCTACATGGGCCTTTCAATCATCCATCACTTTGGGAGAGGGGACGTTAGTCAACTACAGTTAGAGAGATTCAAAGGGTGCAACATCATATTTGATTATGACACTGCAACCTTTTTCCTAACCATAATGCTACAATAGACTTTATAACAATACACTTCACCTGCTCCACTTAATACTTGGTCCTTTCAAGGACAGCATATCAACTTATATTAATGATGGTGTCTTTCCATTGTTTATTCCTGGTTTGCTTCTTTCTTTCCATCTTTCTTTATTTTATTTCATGTAAATTATATTCACAATGTGAAAGGGTTTTAGGTCATTTCATGCTGGGTTTGTTTTTTTGATTTGTGAATTTGAGTGCCCCTGCTTACTTGTTTACACATGTCCCGATTGAATGTGATCCTGTGTCGAAGCACTCTCTTCCATTTTTTCACAGCAAAGCTATATTTTAATAACAATTCCGACTATCAATGCAAAAATCCCACAAGCACATGCAATGAAGATGGATGGTGGTCAGAGAATAATTGTAATGTTCAAACTGACTTGAAAGTGTTTACTAATGTGTGCAATTTAAAGCTCTTTGGGCAAGTAAGGGACTCTAAGCAGCTGCAGATTACACACCTGCATTTCACCATTAAAGTTGCTGCATCTGTGGCAAAGGTGAGGTTAAGAATGCAGTCGGGAGGTGTAGGGGAGGTGTGATGTGATTATGAGTGACTTCCTTTAATTTTCAGCTGTTAAAAAGTGAGAGACTATAGACTCTATCTACACTATAGACTGTGTGAGCTATATTTCTACCTAAAGAGTTTCTGTATCTTGGGGGATACAGTCATTAACAGGCTGTAGGGGGAGGAGCTATAGGGGGAGGGGCATTATGTGGTTGCAGTTGATGAGAAACTGCAAAAAGAAATCAGGTCATGTGACTTTATGCCAACATTCCAAACATTTGTATCAAACTCCAAAATGGCAGCATATGTGGACAAAGACACTGGCCATGAGGTAAGTGTTGTTATATTTTTCACGATTATGAAATTTTAGAGTGATTTTGTTTTAGAAAATAGTTTTTTAAGGATCTTTTTACATGTTGTTGTTGTTATTTTTTAAATTATCTTCTCAAAACTTTGACAATCAGGCATTGAATGCCTGTATCCTGGAGGATACATTGCTCATATAAGGGTATTTAACAGGGCTGATCACTCACAGATATACTTATGTTTTGAGGCCTGTTCTCTACAGATATTGAATAGGATAAAAGTGTGCAACATTGATTACTTTTTAATTTTACTCTCAAATGTGTATTATTGATGAATTCACCAGTGTACACTTTTTTCAGGGAATTTCTGTCAGCCATTTCTACAGTACAAGAAACAGCTTCCATTGCCCATAGAATATATCTGGTCTGGGGAACCACAGGGAACAAGGTGTTATAAAAATCTGCACATGAACTGTTTAAAAAGCTGTGAAATGTTAAATTTATATCCTACATGGGAAATGCATCTTGGGAGATAAAGTTCTGTTTTTCCATTTTTTTCTAATGTTGTATGGATAACATTAAATAATGTAGCTAATTAATTGTTTATGAAATTTTTTAAAAGTTGGCATATGAACTATAATAAAAAGAATACAATGCAAAATGATACCCTAAATGGGCAATGTATCTCGGGAGATACAGAGTGTAACTTAGAAAATAAAGATCATATTTTTGAAAAAAACATGAACTTGTGTTATTTTAGTCTAGATACATTAAAACATAGCAATGAATAATTTTTCCATCAAATTTATTTATGCTTGCCCCTTTAAGAGTTAAAAGTACCATAACAGTATTATTGAACGTTTAAGCCCTTTCATTGCAAATTAATTGAATGTCAAATGCCTGTTAACGATTTTCCAAAGCATGCTAATTTTTTTTAGGTTTGTTTCCTACTTTCCAGGCAAGCATTGTCTTCCATTTTATTTCAATATTCTACGAAAATTAAATTGCAGATACTGGAAAAATTCATTTTGTCACCTTTGATTTCACTTTTTTGCCTAACCTGTTGCCTAACCATATTGCCATTGCACAGATATTGCAGAAAGTGAGAATGCACTATGTGAAAAAGTGTTCATCCTTAATGTTGAAATTAAAAGGTTATTTTGTTATTCTATAAATGGCTGTGGACTCAACATTATGTGCTGCCCTACCTGCATGTGTCAAACGGTGCAATCGAAATGTGGCAAAAACTAAAGAATTGATAATGGACTTCAGAAAATGCAGGGCCGAACCTGAATCGAGCATCATACATGATGACGATGTACACATTTTTACAAGAATACAAATATCTAGGAAGAGTGTTTGACTCGCAGCTGAAATTCAATGAGAACACAGACAGTCAAGTGGGGACAGCAGAGAATTTATTTGTTAGGGAAGCTAAACTCGTTCAGTGTCTGCAAGAAAATCTGAAGAACTTTTTCATTTGTGTGCTGTTTTAATGGGTTGTCTGTGGAGGACAAAAACTGTTTAAATAAAATTCTGCTCCAAGATCACAGGAGTCCAGCAGAAAAGACCTCGGCTCTCTCTGAAAGAAACGAGTGGTTCAGAAAGCTGAAAAAATAATAACTCAACCTGACCATATACTTTCTAGTGAATTTTTTGTTATGCCGTCAGGCTGGTGCTATTATGTGCCTGTATGGAAAACAAATCGTTATGCAAATTCTTTTATTCCTTCAGCTATCAAGCTACTAAACACAACCCGTTGATCTGTGCACTTGTTGTCACTGGCATCTTGATTCTGATGTTGTGATTGTTGTCAATTCAAGTATTTATTTACATGGATGAGATAGACTGTAAAATTGAATTGCCCCTTGGGGATTAATAAAGTATTCTGAATCTGAATCTGAATGTGTCATGAAATAATAGGAATTAAAAGTTGCTGGTCGATTTTTAGCTAGTTGTTAGAGCACAGAGATGATATCGGATGTGTTGCAAAGCAGGTGCCATGACTCACTATAAGTATAATCAAATGAATATTATCTCTTTGAATATAATTTATTAGCCTCCTGATTCAGACTTGTATATTTTTGGCGTAAATTAACATTTAAATGTCATTACAGAAATATATAATTTTCAGCAATATGTACTGTTGATGATTACACAGGAATTTGAAAAGTAGTTGTTTCCATGGTGTCTGCAGAATTGATAGGGTTGCATAACCGACAATGTGGATCAGAAAAGAGGTTTGTCATTGTATTTACATCAGAAGTTTAATATAGATAGTTACTTTCAGTTAAGATTATCATTGAGGTGCCAAAATACAGCTTTAATACAGTTTGTTTGTTTGTTTGTTTATTCCTACTTGATTTCATTTAGCGAAGAGTAATTTGTTTCCAGTAGAACAATGCCAAATGGCTCTGTGGGTGTTTTAAATGGCCTACTGTGTTTGGCTTGTGTTTGTTATTCAGTTACTGTTGAAAAATCAATGTTTCTTTTCCTTGTTTTTATAATGTGCATTATGGTCATTCAGTTTGTTTTACAGAAAAATTAAGAAAACATATGGGTTTTGAATAAATTGCAGTTATAATTTGAGTTAGTCTAGTGTTGAGTCTTTGCAGGCTTTCTGTTTGACTAGTTGCTGTGGAACAACAATCGGCCTGCTGGTCTTAGCACAATTATTTATCCTCCTCTTCTGTTTATTTTGGTACAAAGAGTGTGAGTCTTTTTGTTGATCAGTAGGGAAAACTGGTACCCTAATAATGGAATAGCAGATGTTACACTACCATTATTCTGCAGCAATTTTACTCTAATAACAGCTGCACCACTAGTGCTAATGATTTCTTTCAAGAAATTCTCTGACAAATTTCTTCTAGATAATGTGACCAAACTATGAAGAACTCAGCAAGGGTTGCATATTAGTAGTCAAGTAAACAACTTGTATTCTCGACTACATGCTATACTTTGGTGACATTTTATTAACTCTTTGTCAGGGGTGGTCTGCCTAAATGAAACCAGCAGAATAATGTTTGATCCCTAGAGCTTTACTTTGAACGGCATTAATGTTTCACGTTGAACTGGCATCATATTTTTAAGGTTATTCTTGTGACACAATTATTTTTTAAATGACCACAATGACCAAAAAGGCGTCAAATTTTTCAGTACATATAGTACATGTTCATATTTATGTTTAGTAGTCCATGAAAGAAAAAAATTAAAAAACGAGGCTTGTCATCATTGGAGGCAATCTCAATGCAGAGAGATATAGAGATGAGATTCTGCAACTAGTGGCAATCCCATATCTCCACAGTCTGGGACTGAACTCTATCCTCCAAGATGAGAACGCTCGCCCCCCACAGGGCGGGGTTTATCAGAGACTACCTCCAGAATGTGGGTCAACACAACCACGTTGGCTGATTTGTGACAAATGCTGGTTGAAAAATGGGATGCCATCCCACAGCAGTGTGTGACCAGGCTAGTGACCAGCATGAGGAGGAGGTGCCAGGCTGTTGTGGCTGTGTATGGTTCTTCCACACGCTACTGAGGCTCCTGTTTGTGAAATGAATACATTGTTAAATTGCCAATATGTCTTGTTTCTTCAAACTTCAATCATCCAATCCACCAAACACCAAATGGGTCAATGGCAGAATAAGCTGTTTGGCATTGGCAGAGAAGATTTGGCAAATTTTTCATGGGCGCAACCCACATACTCAGCACTGCTGCTCATCCCACAAATGCATGTTCCTTACAAATGGGGCACCATTTGAAAGGGAACTAAACAGGCTTTCCAATGGTATAAGTTAATTGCCAAAAAGCATTGTTACCACAGAGAAATAATCTACCAAACACAAATTTCCTTACTTGTTGTGCTAAGTTTAGATATGTATTTGGCATTTAAGGCTCTGCTTCGCAGGTTTTACTAAATTTGAGTTTAAGTCTGCTAAGGGACCACACAAATATATTAGCGAGGGGAGCTTATGTCTTTTTAATTTTTGCTGTTTGTTGAGAGATCAGGGAAAGATGTCTCAACTTTTTCTCACCCCAAAAAGAGCTCTTTATTCAAATAGGGAGAGTAGCTGTATTTTTTATATTTTTGTTATATTTGTCATAAATATATTATTTTGCGATATTAGGGGAGGGTATTGCATTTTGTACAAGTCCAAAGGAGGAGTAGGGTACAAAGAAAAGATTAATAATGCTTTTTTTTTTGTTGCTTTTTTATAAAATAATTCAGCCCCCTTCCGCAATTTTAATATTTTTCACAGTCCCTGAAGAAATCGAAAAGGGGCTCAAAGCATTCACAGATTACACAGAATAAGAATGGAGATTTACCTGGCAACACAATATTAACCTAACTGATCCAAAAGTAACTGAACACATCCACCACCACATGATAATGTTTCCGTGTAAAAGCAGGGTTAGGGTTAGGGTTCATGTGTTCATGACAGTGTCATGCCACTGTTATGTAGATAACGTCAAGTAAAGTGTTACCCCATAAACTAGAATAATGCTATTGAGGCAACCTGCATAACTACAGTGTTTAGTTGATATGTACTTCGTACTAGTGTGATTCATAGTTTCTCTCTGAGATGATACACTTTTTTTGCTTTCCTTTCAGTTATTAATGAAAAAGGTGAAAAGACATTTCTGCAGACAATAGGCCACCAAAGGCATATGCATACCTGATGAGGGGCTAAGGTTTATGCTGTTTGGCAGAGAACGTGCGCTCTGCCTCTCAGATTTACTGCTGTGTCTCTAATTTCAGCAGGTTCACGTATTTAAGTGAGAGCCAGGGTCATAAAAAACAGGGAGGGAGAAAGAAAAAGTAAAAAAAAAAAGATGGCCTGGGTAGGTGGTATCTAAATCAGTGAAAGCACAAAGAGGCAGGCGTCTGAGAGGTATTGACCCTCCATTGATCGTCAGAAGCTGCGTGGTGGTATTGACCAGATAGAGGAGAGACCCGGGGAGGCAGCACACAGCTCCACCACTGAGAGAGAGAAAAAAACAGAGAAAAACAACCATATACACTGCCTACTCTGACCTTGTGGGCCTTTGCTGTCCTACAGCCCACACCACTCTTCCCCCACCTCTGTG